>NC_059230.1:1841688-1911688 GCF_020615455.1 Coregonus clupeaformis
GATGAATACAACCCTGGCGTCTCTCTCCTCCTCTCTGATGAACACAAATCTGAAGAAGTCTCCTCCTCTTGATGAACACAACCCTTCTTCTCTCCTCCTCTAGTCTGCTTGACTGGTGAACTCATACAGTCTCTCCCCTCTAGGTTTGGGTGGACCAGCTGAGAGAGATAACCTCGGAGACATATGGCAGTTGAGGATCAGCCACAATAGTCAACATCCAGTTAGGTACAGTCTTCTGCCTGCATGCCTGTTGGCTCTGTTGACTGTCTGTCGGTTCACGTGCTGTCTGTCTGTCTGTCTGTATGCCCCTGTCTGTCTGTCTGGCCGCTCTGTCTGCTCTGTTGGATGAATAGTTAGATCTAATGAAGGATCAACATCATTCTTCCTCCTTCTTCCTCAGGAGAAAGACACTTCCTTCTGCCTACCTTCCTTCCTTCCTTCCTTCCTTCCTTCCTTCCTTCCTTCCTTCCTTCCTTCCTTCCTTCCTTTCCTTCCTTCCTTCCTTCCTTTTCCTTCCTTCCTTCCTTCCTTCCTTCTCACCTCTAGGAGGAAGACTACAGTGAAGATGTTGTATTATGCAGACTACAAGTCAGATGAGATCTAACTCCTTACTCCTGACCCTAAACCCCCCCCTCCCACCCCCAGGAGGAAAGACTCACAGTGAAGATACAGTAGTGATCTATGCAGACTACAAGTAGGGATGAGATTAACCTTTATTCTGACCCTAACCTCTTACCCTCCCTCCCACCCCAGGAGGTATGACTCTACAGGAAGATGTTGTGATCTATGACTAAGTGAGATAACCCTTACCCTCCCTCCCACCCGGGTGGAGGAAGATTACAGTGGGGAAGATGTTGGATAAATACAATTTTGATAAGCACACCCCAGTAAGATCTCTGTCAGGGTAGGGAAACAACTTCCACAACCTGCAGGAGATCAGAGTGGGAACTTCCAGTAATGGTCAGTGTGTATCAATATAAAACAGTGGTATGACTAAGGGCTGGAGTACACGTTAGATGTTGCATTACGTAACTGAATGAATGCAACAAATATAATTAATGACAGTTGGGAGCAAATCGCTAGTAAACGCCATGACGTGTTAGTAAACGTGGTTGAGGTCGCGGTCGTTAGTAAACGCTGGCGTGGAGGCGTTGTGTCAATGTGGGGAGGCGCGCTATAGGAACGGGTGGAGGGCGTGCTTGAAGTAAACCTGGCGCTGGAGGCTTGGGGTAAATGGCGAGCCGCGTTCGCGAAACGGGGCGCGCGGAAGGGAGCGACTTGGAAAGATGCGTAGGAAATGGAGGCGCAGTAAACGCGTGTTGAGGCCGGCCTCGTTAGTAAACGCTGGCGCTTGTATGCGTGTTGTAGTAAATTCGTGCGAGGCGTAGTAAACTGCGTTAGGTGTCCTCGTTAGTAAACGCTTAGAGGGGAAAATGAGTACTAGGGCGCGCGTTAGTAACGCTGTTGAGGCGTACGTTAGTAAACGCCATGAGGTGTCTAGTAAACGCTGGTTGGAGGCCGCGCGGTAGTAACGCGGCGCGAGGCGCCGGCCCGTAAACGCAGGAGGGGGCGAGAAACGCCGCGCTCGCGTAGGTAAACGCCAGGAGGCGTGCTCGCTAGTAAACACTCGGTGGAGGCCGGCGAGGAAAAGGAGCGTGCCTCGTTAGGTAAACGCTGCGTTGTATGCCGCTGCTCTGTTAGTAAATGCAGCGACGTGTCGTTAGTAAACGCGGTGGAGGCGGCGTTAGTAAACGCGTGTGAGGCGCGCCTCAAGTTAGGGTAAACGCTGCCAGGGGGCCTACGCGGGTAAATGGGTATGAGATGCCGTTAGAAAGGAAGCTAGGTAAAGCTAGGAGGCGTGGCTTCGCTAGTAAAGTTGAGGCGTTGCTTCGCTGGTAATGGTTGGAGGCGGTTGTTAGTAAGGGGGGGTAGTAACGCATGCTAGGGCGCTGCTCGTTAGTAAACGCTATGAGGCGGGCGTAGTAAAGAGCGTAGTAAACGCTTGCAGGCTGTTAGTAAATCGCCGGCATAGATGACGCAAAATAGGGCCGTTGCCTGTAGGAAAGGTGGGGCGTTCGCCGATAGTAAACGGAGCGGGGCCATAAATGGGTAGCCGCGGAGTAAACAGGACCGGTAGTAACGCTGCGTTGAGGCCGTGTTGTTAGTAAACGGCTGCTTGAGGTCATGCTTCGTTAGTAAAGGTGGAGATTGCCGCGAAAACTCGGAAGCGTAGGAAACGCTGGGAGCGGCGGCCGGCAGTAAACGGGGGCGTTAGCGAGGCGCAACGCATGGCGGGCAGGCGCGCCTCGCTAGTAAAGCGCGGAGCGCCCTCGCAGTAACGGGTTGGGAGGCCGGTCGCTAGTAAACGCTATGGAGGCGCTTTGCAGTAAAGCGTGCCAGGGCCGTGGTTAGTAAACGGGTTGTGGGCGTTGAGCGTAGTAGAACGGGGGAGGCGTTCGTTAGTAAACGCGCGTGGAGGCCGCGTGGTTAGTAAACGCTGGTGGAGGCGGGGGAAAGAGGCGTGCTCTAGGTAACGCATGGGCGTGTAGGGTTGTTCGCTAGTAAACGCAGGGTCGCAGGAAACGCGCGAGTCGTTAGGGGTAAACGTTGTGGTCGCTAGTAAACGCGGCGCGTAGGTCGTCTGCTAGTGTAAACGCGCGGTAGGCGGCTCGCTAGTAAACGCTGGCGCGGAGGGTGGCACGTAACGGGAGGGGTAGAACGCTAGCGTGAGGCGGTTTCGCTAGTAAAGCCGTGAGGGATGCCCGTGAGTAAACGCGCGCTGGAGGCCGGTTGTTAGTAAACGCGCGTGGAGGCGGCTCGCTAGTAAAGCGCGGAAGTCAGTAAGAGGAGGCGGTGTAGGGGTAAACGCTAGGAGGCGCGTGTTAGTAAAGGGGGGGAAAACTATGCTAGGGCGTGCGGTAAATGGGGAGGCGTCGTTGGTAAACGGGGTGGAGGCCGCGGAGGGGTAGTAAAGGGAGGCCGCGTTTCGGGGTAAACGCTGATAGGCTGCCTCGAAAAATGGGGCGGGAAAAGGAGGGCGAGTAAAGCGCGTAGGCGTGTTGCTTAGTAAAGCGGTGGTGGCCGCCTCGCAGTAAACGATTGTAGGGGTGAGTAAACGCTGGACGGCCGTTAGCCTCGTAGTAAAGCGTTGTAGGTAGTTGCCTCGCTAGTAAACGCTGGTAGCGGTGGTAGTAAAGAAGTGTATGCCGCGTTGGTAGTAAAGCAGATGGAAAATAGTGACAATGGGCACGCGAGTAATCAATATAATAATAATATAATCCTTCATCATCGCTTAAATCTCCAGTTTGGGAACATTTTATGGGATAAGGTGGGCATGGACAGAGAGTTGGGGTAAAAAAAAACAAAGAACAGAGTGGGGTGTAGTTGTTGTTGTGGCCAATCACAAGTACATAGCCACTACAGTTTGTGTGGAAAGTAAATTAGGGAGATGATTAATCAGATGGGAGATTGAAAATTAGAAAGTGAAATGAGTAGTTATATGGTATAATACTGAGAGCCAACAGTTAGGCTGCTATTTAATCATCTAAATGTGGAGGTGGTGGGTATTTGTAACTGTAGGATATAGGAAGAAAGCATATGCTCAATTAGGCTAGTAGGTAGCTAGTATATAGCAACTAGCTTGGTTGATGCAGGTGATAGGTATTAAATAACTTTAGTTGATGATAAAAACCTAGCTATGACAAGCTAGAAGTTAGTGTTCTAGTGCGAGTCTGCTTGTTATGGTTGGTTGCTGTCTCTCCCCCCTCCTCCTTGTCGCAAGGCCCCCCCTCCGCTTGCTCTTCCTCTCAAGGCCCCCTCCCGCTTGCTCTCCCTCTCAAGGCCCCTCCTCCGCCTGCTCTCCCTCTCAAGGCCCTCCTGCCTGCTCTCTCTCTCAAGGCCCCTCCTCCTGCTCTCCCTCTCAAGGCCCCTCCTCCTGCTCTCCCTCTCAAGGCCCCCCCTCCGCTTGCTCTCCCTCTCAAGGCCCCTCCTCGGCCTGCTCTCTCTCAAGGCCCCCTCCGCTTGCTCTCCTCTCAAGGCCCCTCCGTCTGTCTCTCCTCTCAAGGCCCCCTCCGCTTGCTCTTCCTCTCAAGGCCCCCCTCCGCCTGCTCTCCTCTCAAGGCCCTCCCTTGCTCTCCCTCTCAAGGCCCCCCCTCCGCCTGCTCTCCCTCTCAAGGCCCCTCCTCCGCTTGCTCTCCCTCTCAAGGCCCCTCCTCCGCCTGCTCTCCCTCTCAAGGCCCCCTCCGCTTGCTCTCCCTCTCAAGGCCCCTCCTCCGCCTGCTCTCCCTCTCAAGGCCCCTCCTCCGCTTGCTCTCCCTCTCAAGGCCCCTCCTCCGCCTGCTCTCCCTCTCAAGGCCCCTCCTCCGCTTGCTCTCCCTCGCGCTGTATCGAGAGCCAAGCTTCTTAGCTGGCTCAGCTCAGGTTAGCTGTATCAGGTTAATAAAGTAGCTGGATCAGGTTAATAAAGTAGCTTCCAAATGGGCTTTTCTGCTGCTTCCCTCACTCGGATCCGACCAGGTCTATACGGAACTGGTCGTCCTCGGGTCCGTTCGGAACGGGTCTCTATATTGAAAAATGTATTTATGCATATTTGTCCGGGTGGGAAAGCCCCGGGTCCATTTCTGAACGGGTCCAAGTTTTAGACTTCTACTTAACAATCCCTGTCACAGCAGACAATGATGTCACAGCAGACAATGATGTCACAGCAGACAATGATGTCACAGCAGACAATGATGTCACAGCAGACAATGCCAGGAACATTGTGAATGATGTCACAGAAACTGGACTTGGGCCACAAATAGGGTGCGTTTTTAAGTTTGCGTATTTAGCCAAATAAACAAAAATTAACTAGAGTAACTGTTGGCATTTCATTTAGCTGCTGTAACCGTAACCGAACAGTGACCCCAAAACAGCAATACGTACCAAACCGTTACACCCCTAGTTATTACAAAGATAGCATTTTTACTTGCCTCCTCACCTCTCCTCACTCTTACCCTCCTCCTCCTCCTTACCCTCCTCCTCCTCACTCTTATCCCCCTCCTCCTCACTTTCCTCCTCCTCCCCCTCCTCCTCCTCTTACCCCTCCTCCTCCTCCTCACCTCACCCTCCTCCTCCTCCTCCTCACTCTCCTCACTCCTCACCCTCCTCCTCCTCCTTCTCACTCTTACCCCCTCCTCCTCCTCTCTTCCCCTCTGCAGCAGTTAGAGATGGTAGAACCTAGTGGTTGGATTCACATCCCCCTTCTGGACACAGTCAACAACCCCATCAGGTAGATTATATTTGTTGTTTTGAAAGGCGTCTCAAATACAGTGCTTTTGAAAATGTATATTCTATATGTTAAATTCTATGTATATATTTCTTATTTATTCATCAGGACGTTCATGATCCAAATAGCTGTATTAGCCAACCACCAGAACGGCAGAGACACACACATGAGACAGATCAAGGTGTACACTCCCGTCGAGGAGAGCTCCATCGGCAAGTTCCCAAGATGCACCACGGTCGACTTCATGATGTACCGCACCATCAGATGACACTGAGGGCTCCGGGGTTCTGGGTGGAACCTCTCAGGGTTCCGACTAGAACATTCCAGAGTTCCGGGTGGAACCCTTTAAAAGTGTACAGTGTTGACAAATAAGGGAATTGGAATGCCAAGTTTTTATATTGAAATATTATTCTAATTTCAAGTTAACCTGAAATGCTTTTCATTTGAGTACGTGGAGCCCCTCCGGCGTATTACAATCTCTGGCTGCATCCCAAATGGCACCCTATTCCCAATATAGTGCACTCCCTGTGGGAGTCCCTATGGACACTAGTCTAAAGTAGTGCACTATATAGGGAATAGGGTGCCAAGTGGTAAACGATCTCTGTGTTATTGATGTTGATAATTCCAAATGAGTCTGATGGTCTCCCTTTCGGTTGTTGTCTGATATATATGATAATTGAAGACTTGAATGAGAGCTTATAAGGGCAGCGGTTGCTAATGCTCATGTGACTATACCTACTGTCTGGGAATAAATGTCAAATGTTATGAATATGTATCTCTCTGTCTGTTGCTGAATTAAATGTGTTTTGAGTTTGAGCCCCATAGGTGTGCTTTTACTAGCTCTAGGTCTGTCTGATCAGTTTTATACCACAGTTTAACCAGCAGGAGGCACTGTTTCCCCTCTGAAGGGAGAACATGTTGCTACAGGCCTGGTTGGATGGATAGCGTGCAGGGGGTGGGATGAGGGTTTTAAAAGGAGGTACTTTGCCATTTTATACACTGTACCAGTCAAAAGTTTGGACACCTACTCATTCAAGGGTTTTTCTTTACTTGTACTATTTTCTACATTGTAGAATAATAGTGAAGACATCAAAACTACGAAATAACACATATGGAATCATGTAGTAACCCAAAAAAAGTGTTAAACAAATCAAAATATATTTGAGATTCTTCAAAGTAGCCACCCTTTGCCTTGATGACAGCTTTGCACACTCTTGGCATTATATATTATATTTAATATAAAATATATATTGATTTGTTTAACACTTTTTTTTGGTTACTACATGATTCCATATGTGTTATTTCATAGTTTTGATGTCTTCACTATTATTCTACAATGTAGAAAATAGTAAAAATAAAGAAAAACCCTTGAATGAGTAGGTGTGTCCAAACTTCTGACTGGTACTGTATATTCCCCTTTCGATAGTCACACAGATCAGTTGTCAAAGGCCTGTGTAAAGGAGACGAGGTTGAAATCAGTCATGCCTGGAAACAACCTGAGTGTCCTTTGTAGTCAGAGAGAGAGAGAGAGGCGCTGTGTTTCAATAGTCTTAAGCAGCTTCATCTCCTTCATGAACCAACTGAACAGGTGAAAACAGAACTTTGCAAGCATACATCCCACTACAGCCTGCGAACTCAACGCTGGACCGCGAATCCTCTGCTTTTTTTCACTGTTCCCCTCTAATCAGGGCCTGATTTAGACCTGGGACACCAGGTGGGTGATTCCCCTCTAATCAGGCTATTAGACCTGGGACACAGGTGATTCCCTTAATCAGGGCCTGATTTAGTGGGACACCAGGTGGGTGATTCCCCTCTAATCAGGCCTATTAGACCTGACACCAAAGGTAGACCTGGGACACCAAGGTGGGTGATTCCCCTCTAATCAGGGACTGATTTAGACCTGGGACACCAAGGTGGGTGAAATTTTAATTATCAGGTACAACAGAAAACCAGCAGGCTTCGGAACTTGTAGGTTAAGAGTTGAATACCTCTCCCTGACCTACAGTATATTGGTTTCATCTACTATGAGGACTTTGAGTCAGTGGGATTCAGTACAGAGGGAGGAGACGAGGACAGGAAGACCGCTAAGTGACAGCCCAGCTCAGCTCAGGGTTTTGTGGTCTGTGACTCAATTCCTGTCAGAGAGAGAGACGCTGAGGAGTAAAGTACTTTACTTTCTTGTCTTCACGTGTGACGGACTTGGTACGGTCTTAACCCATCAGGTGATAAATCATCAATATGCCATCGATCTGCATTCACCTCTATGTCCTGGGTGAGTTTATCAGTTGTTTATGGTTCTACAACATCTATCTCTCTCTCTCTCTCTCCATTCCCTCCCTATCACAGTTTGTGAGTGTGTTACCTGTTATGTATTTAGTCAGCATGTGTCAGATGAGTCTGAATGAGCTGTTTCCTCCCTCTCTCTTGTCCTCCACAATGAGCTGTTTCCTCTTCTCTCTCTCTCTCCTGTCCTCCACAATGAGCTGTTCCCCTCTCTCTCTCTCTCCTGTCCTCCACAATGACCTGTTTTCTCTCTCTCTCCTGTCCTCCACAATGACCTGTTTCCTCCCTCTCTCCTGTCCTCCACAATGAGCTGTTTCCTCCCTCTCTCCTGTCCTCCACAATGACCTGTTTTCTCTCTCTCTCTTGTCCTCCACAATGACCTGTTTCCTCCCTCTCTCCTGTCCTCCACAATGAGCTGTTTCCTCCGTCTCTCCTGTCGTCCACAATGAGCTGTTTCCTCCGTCTCTCCTGTCGTCCACAATGAGCTGTTTCTCCGTCTTCCTGTGTCCCACAATGAGCTGTTTCCTCCGTCTCTCCTGTCGTCCACAATGAGCTGTTTCCTCCGTCTCTCCTGTCGTCCACAATGAGCTGTTTCCTCCGTCTCTCCTGTCGTCCACAATGAGCTGTTTCCTCCGTCTCTCCTGTCGTCCACAATGAGCTGTTTCTCCGTCTCTCTGTCGTCCCACATGAGCTGTTTCCCCGTCTCTCCTGTCGCCCACAATGAGCTGTTTCCTCCGTCTCTCCTGTCCTCCACAATGAGCTGTTTCTCTCTCTCTCTCGCTCTCTCCTGTCCTCCACAATGAGCTGTTTCCCCTCTCTCTCTCTCTCCTGTCCTCCACAATGAGCTGTTTCTCCGTCTCTCCTGTCCTCCACAATGAGCTGTTTCCTCCCTCTCTCCTGTCCTCCACAATGAGCTGTTTCCTCCGTCTCTCCTGTCCTCCACAATGAGCTGTTTCCTCCGTCTCTCCTGTCCTCCACAATGAGCTGTTTCCTCCCTCTCTCCTGTCCTCCACAATGAGCTGTTTCCTCCCTCTCTCCTGTCCTCCACAATGAGCTGTTTCCTCCGTCTCTCCTGTCCTCCACAATGAGCTGTTTCCTCCCTCTCTCTTGTCCTCCACAATGAGCTGTTTCCTCCGTCTCTCCTGTCCTCCACAATGAGCTGTTTCCTCCGTCTTCTGTCCTCCACAATGAGCTGTTTCCTCCGTCTCTCCTGTCCTCCACAATGAGCTGTTTCCTCCGTCTCTCCTGTCCTCCACAATGAGCTGTTTCCTCCGTCTCTCCTGTCCTCCACAATGAGCTGTTTCCTCCGTCTCTCCTGTCCTCCACAATGAGCTGTTTCCTCCCTCTCTCCTGTCCTCCACAATGAGCTGTTTCCTCCGTCTCCTGTCCTCCACTATGAGCTGTTTCCTCCGTCTCTCCTGTCGTCCACAATGAGCTGTTTCCTCCGTCTCTCCTGTCCTCCACAATGAGCTGTTTCTCCGTCTCTCCTGTCCTCCACAATGAGCTGTTTCCTCCGTCTCTCCTGTCCTCCACAATGAGCTGTTTCTCCCTCTTCTGTCCTCCACAATGAGCTGTTTCCTCCGTCTCTCCTGTCCTCCCACAATGAGCTGTTTCCTCCGTCTCTCCTGTCCTCCACAATGAGCTGTTTCCTCCGTCTCTTCTGTCCTCCACAATGAGCTGTTTCCTCCGTCTCTCCTGTCCTCCACAATGAGCTGTTTCCTCCGTCTCTCCTGTCCTCCACAATGAGCTGTTTCCTCCGTCTCTCCTGTCCTCCACAATGAGCTGTTTTCCTCCGCGTCTCTCTGTTTCCTCCACAATGAGCTGTTTCCTCCGTCTCTCCTGTCCTCCACAATGAGCTGTTTCCTCCGTCTCTCCTGTCCTCCACAATGAGCTGTTCCTCCGTCTCTCTGTCGTCCTCCACAATGAGCTGTTTCCTCCGTCTCTCCTGTCCTCCACAATGAGCTGTTTCTCCGTCTCTCCTGTCCTCCACAATGAGCTGTTTCCTCCGTCTCTCCTGTCCTCCACAATGAGCTGTTTCCTCCGTCTCTCTGTCCTCCACAATGAGCTGTTTCCTCCGTCTCTCCTGTCCTCCACAATGAGCTGTTTCCTCCGTCTCTCCTGTCCTCCACAATGAGCTGTTTCCTCCCTCTCTCCTGTCCTCCACAATGAGCTGTTTCCTCCTCTCTCCTGTCCTCCACAATGAGCTGTTTCCTCCGTCTCTCCTGTCCTCCACAATGAGCTGTTTCCTCCGTCTCTCCTGTCCTCCACAATGAGCTGTTTCCTCCGTCTCCTGTCGTCCACAATGAGCTGTTTCCTCCGTCTCTCCTGTCCTCCACAATGAGCTGTTTCCTCCTCTCTCCTGTCCTCCACAATGAGCTGTTTCCTCCGTCTCCTGTCCTCCACAATGAGCTGTTTCCTCCGTCTCTCCTGTCCTCCACAATGAGCTGTTTCCTCCGTCTCTCCTGTCCTCCACAATGAGCTGTTTCCTCCGTCTCTCCTGTCCTCCACAATGAGCTGTTTCCTCCGTCTCTCCTGTCCTCCACAATGAGCTGTTTCCTCCGTCTCTCCTGTCCTCCACAATGAGCTGTTTCCTCCGTCTCTCCTGTCCTCCACAATGAGCTGTTTCCTCCGTCTCTCCTGTCCTCCACAATGAGCTGTTTCCTCCGTCTCTCCTGTCCTCCACAATGAGCTGTTTCCTCCGTCTCTCCTGTCCTCCACAATGAGCTGTTTCCTCCGTCTCTCCTGTCCTCCACAATGAGCTGTTTCCTCCGTCTCTCCTGTCCTCCACAATGAGCTGTTTCCTCCGTCTCTCCTGTCCTCCACAATGAGCTGTTTCCTCCGTCTCTCCTGTCCTCCACAATGAGCTGTTTCCTCCGTCTCTCCTGTCCTCCACAATGAGCTGTTTCCTCCGTCTCTCCTGTCCTCCACAATGAGCTGTTTCTCCGTCTCCTGTCCTCCACAATGAGCTGTTTCTCCGCTCTCTCCTCCCCACAATGAGCTGTTTCTCCGTCTCTCCTGTCCTCCACAATGAGCTGTTTCCTCCGTCTCTCCTGTCCTCCACAATGAGCTGTTTCCTCCGTCTCTCCTGTCCTCCACAATGAGCTGTTTCCTCCGTCTCTCCTGTCCTCCACAATGAGCTGTTTCCTCCGTCTCTCCTGTCCTCCACAATGAGCTGCTTTCTCCGTCTCTCCTGTCCTCCTACAATGAGCTGTTTCTCCGTCTCTCCTGTCCTCCACAATGAGCTGTTTCCGTCTCTCTGTCCTCCACAATGAGCTGTTTCCTCCGTCTCTCCTGTCCTCCACAATGAGCTGTTTCCTCCGTCTCTCCTGTCCTCCACAATGAGCTGTTTCCTCCGTCTCTCCTGTCCTCCACAATGAGCTGTTTCCTCCGTCTCTCCTGTCCTCCACAATGAGCTGTTTCCTCCGTCTCTCCTGTCCTCCACAATGAGCTGTTTCCTCCGTCTCTCCTGTCCTCCACAATGAGCTGTTTCCTCCGTCTCTCCTGTCCTCCACAATGAGCTGTTTCCTCCGTCTCTCCTGTCCTCCACAATGAGCTGTTTCCTCCGTCTCTCCTGTCCTCACAAAGAGGTCCTCCTGGTTCTGTCTCAATGAGGCAGTATCACGGAATCTCCTGTCCTCACAAGAGCGTTTCTCCGTCTCTGCAAGAGCTGTATCTCCGTCTCTCTGTCCTCCACCAATGATGCCCTCTGCAGCCCCAGACCCCCTCTACAGAGCTGACCCTCTACAGCCAACCAGACCCCTCTGACAAGCCAGAGCACGACCCCTTCTGCAATCAACTAGCAACACCTCCTCAGCCAACGCAGACCATCCCCAGCCCACCCCTACTGATGCCCCCTCTGCAGCCAACCAGACCCCCTCTGCAGCCAACCAGACCCCCTCTGCAGCCAACCAGACCCCCTCTGCAGCCAACCAGACCCCTCTGCAGCCAACCAGACCCCTCTGCAGCCAACCAGACCCCTCTGCAACCAACCAGACCCCCTCTGCAGCCAACCAGACCCCCTCTGCAGCCAACCAGACCCCCTCTGCAACCAACCAGACCCCCTCTGCAACCAACCAGACCCCCTCTGCAGCCAACCAGACCCCCTCTGCAGCCAACCAGACCCCCTCTACAGCCAACCAGACCCCGTCTGCAACCAACCAGACCCCCTCTGCAACCAACCAGACCGCCATCTGCAGCCAACCAGACTACATCGTCAGGGTTGACAACGCTCAGCGAGACCACTGCGACCACAGAAACCACCATAACGTCATCACCAGGTAACGGACAACTTTTGTGTGTGTGTGTGTGTGTGTGACTTCAGTCCTGGCTCTCACTGTGTTAGCTTGTAGAAGAGAGGTATATGGTAGCCTCAGCCCTGTAGCTAGCTAGCTTCAGCTTGTATTCTACCAGTGGCGGTCGGTGCCGTTTTTAAGATGAGGGAGGACGGTTATTTTTGTTATAAGCATGGCCTTATTTCTATTACAGCATATTGGATGACTGTCATTCATATTCCATTCACCCAATTCAATGTAACATCGATAGGTTTAGGCTACTACATGATACTCTAATGTTCCCTGTACCCATCATGAGGTTGCTACAACCTAGCCTATGAATGAAAGTTTACAACGTAGGTGCACAGGTCGAGAGACACCATTGACACGTTCAATACCGCCTTGCACACTCTTGCCTGCATCTAGCTGATCTAGGGTGTAATCATTAGTCCAACAGTTGCAAACGCAAGTTTCTTTTGGACAAATTCAGGTATATTTATCCACGTTCCGTTTGCTTCCGTTTTAAGAAATGATTTTTTCAACAGAATCGGTGGAATGAATACACCCCTGATCACACGCGAACACAGTTCACTGTCATAGCAGCCACGTACCAACAGCATGATCCCTTTTGATCGTTGTATAATTCCTTCTCGCTACTATCTACCTGCTCTCCTCCTCTCACCTTTTCCCTTCGCCGGTGGACTTCAGTGCACAACACACCAGCAGGGGAAAAAACCTTTCCAAGCCAAACCTTCATATCATGACCGCTAACCGCTTCATACAACCTACATCGTGGTCACCATATTAGCTAACGTCATAGTCACCATAGCTACTAGAACTAACGTGTTAGTAAACCAGCTACAATCATGCAGTACAGTCAGCAAGCAGTTTATCAGTTACACTGGCGGGCCCCGGTGGCAATAAATTAAGAAAACCTTGACTTGGAAGTGTTCCAGTGTTGGATAGCCAGTTAGCTAACATAGCATCTCTCTCTGGTTGAGCCGGGTGTTTGAGTGGGCTAAAATAGCTAGCTGCATTCACTAGCTAAGTAAGTGAAAGTGGGTGGAAAAAATACAACAAAATATAACTATCTCTCTCTTGTTTCTCCTTAATTTTGGAAGAGATTAATTTGCTCAAAACTGTTCAACTATTGTCTTTCTCTCTCTTTGAGTCAACTACTCACCACATTTTATGCACTGCAGTGCTAGCTAGCTGTAGCTTTCAGTACTAGATTCATTCTCTGATCCTTTGATTGGGTGGACAACATGTCAGTTCATGCTGCAAGAGCTCTGATAGGTTGGAGGACATCCTCCGAAAGTTGTAATAATTACTGTGTAAGTCTATGGAAGGGGGTGAGAACCACGAGCCTCCTAGGTTTTGTATTGAAGTCAATGTACCAAGAGGAGGACGGAAGCTAGCTGTCCTCCGGCTACACCATGGTGCTACCCTACAGAGTGCTGTTGAGGCTACAGTAGACCTTCATGTGTTTTAATCAATTATTGGGTGACGTGAATATATTACATTCACCGAGGAGCCTCCACTGTATTCTACTTGTTTGTGTGAGTAGAACAGAGTGGTGTATGGTAGCCCTGAAGCTAGCTAACTGCTTTCTGTCTTCCTGTGTCTCTAACCACAGCTGCTGAGCAAGCTGCTACACACACTCACACACACACACACACACACACACACACACACACACACACACACACACACACACACACACACACACGGTCTGTGCTGTATAAATGATACTTTTCGGTTGTCTCTGTCTGGTCTGTGTATCCAATAGATACATTACATTGTTTCTGTTTGTTCTTGTTTCAGTTGGAAGAAGCACTGCAGGTATATATCATATATACAGCCTACAGTCATGACCCACAGCCTACAGTCATGACCCACAGTTTACAGTCATGACCCACAGCCTACAGTCATGACCCACAGCCTACAGTCATGACCCACAGCCTACAGTCATGACCCACAGCCTACCCACAGCCTACAGTCATGACCCACAGCCTACAGTCATGACCCACAGCCTATAGTCATGACCCACAGCCTACAGTCATGACCCACAGCCAACAGTCATGACCCACAGCCAACAGTCATGACCCCCAGCCTACAGCCATGACCACAGTCATGACCCACAGCCTATAGTCATGACCCACAGCCTACAGTCATGATCCACAGCCTACAGTCATGACCCACAGCCTACAGTCATGACCCACAGCCGTGACCCACAGCCTACAGTCATGACCCACAGCCTACCCACAGCCTACAGTCATGACCCACAGCCTACAGTCATGACCCACAGCCTATAGTCATGACCCACAGCCTATAGTCATGACCCACAGCCAACAGTCATGACCCACAGCCAACAGTCATGACCCACAGCCAACAGTCATGACCCCCAGCCTACAGCCATGACCACAGTCATAACCCACAGCCTATAGTCATGACCCACAGCCTACAGTCATGATCCACAGCCAACAGCCATGATCCCCAGCCTACAGTCATGACCCACAGTCATGACCCACAGCCTATAGTCATGACCCACAGCCGACCCACAGCCAACCCACAGCCTACAGTCATGACCCACAGCCTACAGTCGTGACCCACAGCCTACAGTCGTGACCCACATCCTACAGTCATGACCCACAGCTTACAGTCATAACCCACAGCCTACAGTCGTGACCCACATCCTACAGTCATGACCCACAGTCATGACCCACAGCCTACAGTCATGACCCACAGCCTACAGTCATGACCCACAGCCAACAGTCATGGCCCACAGCCTACAGTCATGACCCACAGCCTACAGTCATGACCCACAGCCTACAGTCATGGCCCACAGCCTACAGTCATGACCCACAGCCTACAGTCATGACCCACAGCCTATAGTCATGACCCACAGCCAACAGTCATGGCCCACAGCCTATAGTCATGACCCACAGCCTACAGTCATGATCCACAGCCTACAGCCATGACCCCCAGCCTACAGTCATGACCCACAGTCATGACCCACAGCCTATAGTCATGACCCACAGCCGACCCACAGCCAACCCACAGCCTACAGTTGTGACCCACATCCTACAGTCATGACCCACAGTCATGACCCACAGCCTACAGTCATGGCCCACAGCCTACAGTCATGACCCACAGCCTACAGTCATGACCCACAGCCTACAGCCATGACCCACAGCCTACCCACAGCCTACAGCCATGACCCACAGCCTACCCACAGCCTACAGCCATGACCCACAGCCATGACCCACAGCCTACAGTCATGACCCACAGCCTACAGTCATGACCCACAGCCTTCAGCCATGACCCACAGCCTACCCACAGCCTACAGTCATGACCCACAGCTTACAGTCATGACCCACAGCCTACACTCATGACCCACAGCCTACACTCATGACCCACAGCCTACCCACAGCCTACAGTCATGACCCACAGCTTACAGTCATGACCCACAGCCTCCAGTCATGACCCACAGCCTACATTAATGACCCACAGCCTACAGTCATGACCCACAGCCTACAGTCATGACCCAAAACCTACCCACAGCCTACAGTCATGACCCACAGCCTACACTCATGACCCACAGCCTACCCACAGCCTACAGTCATGACCCACAGCCTACAGTCATGACCCACAGCCTACAGTCATGACCCAAAACCTACCCACAGCCTACAGTCATGACCCACAGCCTACACTCATGACCCACAGCCTACCCACAGCATACAGTCATGACCCACAGCCTACAGTCATGACCCACAGCCTACAGTCGTGACCCACAGCCTACAGTCATGACCCACAGCCTACAGTCATGACCCAAAACCTACCCACAGCCTACAGTCATGACCCACAGCCTACAGCTATGACCCACAGCCTACGGTCATGATCAATAGCCTACAGTTATGACCCACAGCCATGACCCCCAGCCTACAGCCATGACTCACCGCCTACCCACAGCCTACAGTCATGACCCACAGCCTACAGTCATGACCCACAGCCTACAGCCATGACCCACAGCCTACAGTCATGACCCACAGCCTCCAGCCATGACCCACAGCCTACAGCCATGACCCACAGCCTACAGCCATGACCCACAGCCTACAGTCATGACCCACAGCCTAAAATCATGACCCACAGCCTACAGTCATCACCCACAGTCTACCTACAGCCTATAGTCATGACCCACAGCCTACAGTCATGACCCACAGCCTACAGTCATGACCCACAGCCTAGAGTCATGACCCACAGCCTAACCACAGCTTACAGTCATGACCCACAGCCTACCCACAGCCTACAGTCATGACCCACAGCCTACAGTCATGACCCACAGCCTACAGTCATGACCCACAGCATACAGTCATGACCCACAACCTACAGTCATGACCCACAACCTACAGTCATGACCCACAGCCTACAGTCATGACCCACAGCCTACCCACAGCCTACAGTCATGACCCACAGCCTACAGTCATGACCCACAGCCTACGGTCATGATCAATAGCCTACAGTTATGACCCACAGCCATGACCCCCAGCCTACAGCCATGACTCACCGCCTACCCACAGCCTACAGTCATGACCCACAGCCTACAGTCATGACCCACAGCCTACAGCCATGACCCACAGCCTACAGTCATGACCCACAGCCTCCAGCCATGACCCACAGCCTACAGCCATGACCCACAGCCTACAGCCATGACCCACAGCCTACAGTCATGACCCACAGCCTAAAATCATGACCCACAGCCTACAGTCATCACCCACAGTCTACCTACAGCCTATAGTCATGACCCACAGTCTACAGTCATGACCCACAGCCTACAGTCATGACCCACAGCCTAGAGTCATGACCCACAGCCTAACCACAGCTTACAGTCATGACCCACAGCCTACCCACAGCCTACAGTCATGACCCACAGCCTACAGTCATGACCCACAGCCTACAGTCATGACCCACAGCATACAGTCATGACCCACAACCTACAGTCATGACCCACAACCTACAGTCATGACCCACAGCCTACAGTCATGACCCACAGCCTACCCACAGCCTACAGTCATGACCCACAGCCTACAGTCATGACACACAGCCTACAGTCATGACCTACAGCCTACACTCATGACCCACAGCCATGACCCACAGCCTACCCATAGCCTCCAGTCATGACCCCCAGCCTCCAGTCATGACCCCCCAGCCTACAGTCATGACCCCCAGCCTACAGTCATGACCCACAGCCTACAGTCATGACCCACAGCCTACAGTCATGACCCACAGCCATGACCCCCAGCCTACAGCCATGACCCACAGCCTACAGCCATGACCCACAGCCTACAGTCATGACCCACAGCCTACAGTCATGACCCACAGCCTACCCACAGCCTACAGTCATGACCCACAGCCATGACCCCCAGCCTACAGCCATGACCCACAGCCTACAGTCATGGCCCACAGCCTACAGCCATGACCCCCAGCCTACAGCCATGACCCACAGCCTACAGTCATGACCCACAGCCTACAGTCATGACCCACAGCCTACCCACAGCCTCCAGTCATGACCCCCAGCCTCCAGTCATGACCCCCAGCCTACAGTCATGACACACAGCCATGACCCACAGCCTACAGTCATGACCCACAGCCTACAGTCATGACACACAGCCATGACCCACAGCCTACAGTCATGACCCACAGCTTACAGTCATGACACACAGCCATGACCCCCCGCCTACAGCCATGACCCACAGCCTACAGTCATGACCCACAGCCTACAGTCATGACCCACAGCCTACAGTCATGACCCACAGCCTACAGTCATGACCCACAGCCTACAGCCATGACCCACAGCCTACAGTCATGACCCACAGCCTACAGTCATGACCCACAGCCTACAGTCATGACCCACAGCCTACAGTCATGACCCACAGCCATGACCCACAGCCTACAGTCATGACCCACAGCCTACAGTCATGACCCACAATCTATAGTCATGACCCACAGCCTACAGTCATGACCCACAGCCTACAGCCATGACCCACAGCCTACAGTCATGACCCACAGCCTACAGCCATGACCCACAGCCTACAGTCATGACCCACAGCCTAAAATCATGACCCACAGCCTACAGTCATCACCCACAGTCTACCTACAGCCTATAGTCATGACCCACAGCCTACAGTCATGACCCACAGCCTACAGTCATGACCCACAGCCTAGAGTCATGACCCACAGCCTAACCACAGCTTACAGTCATGACCCACAGCCTACCCACAGCCTACAGTCATGACCCACAGCCTACAGTCATGACCCACAGCCTACAGTCATGACCCACAGCATACAGTCATGACCCACAACCTACAGTCATGACCCACAACCTACAGTCATGACCCACAGCCTACAGTCATGACCCACAGCCTACCCACAGCCTACAGTCATGACCCACAGCCTACAGTCATGACACACAGCCTACAGTCATGACCTACAGCCTACACTCATGACCCACAGCCATGACCCACAGCCTACCCATAGCCTCCAGTCATGACCCCCAGCCTCCAGTCATGACCCCCAGCCTACAGTCATGACCCCCAGCCTACAGTCATGACCCACAGCCTACAGTCATGACCCACAGCCTACAGTCATGACCCACAGCCATGACCCCCAGCCTACAGCCATGACCCACAGCCTACAGCCATGACCCACAGCCTACAGTCATGACCCACAGCCTACAGTCATGACCCACAGCCTACCCACAGCCTACAGTCATGACCCACAGCCATGACCCCCAGCCTACAGCCATGACCCACAGCCTACAGTCATGGCCCACAGCCTACAGCCATGACCCCCAGCCTACAGCCATGACCCACAGCCTACAGTCATGACCCACAGCCTACAGTCATGACCCACAGCCTACCCACAGCCTCCAGTCATGACCCCCAGCCTCCAGTCATGACCCCCAGCCTACAGTCATGACACACAGCCATGACCCACAGCCTACAGTCATGACCCACAGCCTACAGTCATGACACACAGCCATGACCCACAGCCTACAGTCATGACCCACAGCTTACAGTCATGACACACAGCCATGACCCCCCGCCTACAGCCATGACCCACAGCCTACAGTCATGACCCACAGCCTACAGTCATGACCCACAGCCTACAGTCATGACCCACAGCCTACAGTCATGACCCACAGCCTACAGTCATGACCCACAGCCTACAGCCATGACCCACAGCCTACAGTCATGACCCACAGCCTACAGTCATGACCCACAGCCTACAGTCATGACCCACAGCCTACAGTCATGACCCACAGCCATGACCCACAGCCTACAGTCATGACCCACAGCCTACAGTCATGACCCACAGCCTATAGTCATGACCCACAGCCTACAGTCATGACCCACAGCCTACAGCCATGACCCACAGCCTACAGTCATGACCCACAGCCTACAGTCATGACCCACAGCCTACAGCCATGACCCCCAGCCTACAGTCATGACCCCCTGCCTACAGTCATGACCCACAGCCTACAGTCATGACCCACAGCAGAAGGAGAATAAATTAAAAAGACAACATGAGAACAAGCAGACATAAACGCTCAGAAAAATATATTAAAAAACATTTGATTCTTGCAATACAGGGATTCGGAATATCAGTCAGAAACTTACATTAAAATGAAATTCTTATATGGCCCTGCCCTAGTGTTACGATGCACCTCTCTGTCTGTCTGTCTGTCTGTCTGTCTGTCTGTCTGTCTGTCTGATAGATAAATGACATTGTTTTCTGTTTGTTCTTGTTTCATGTGAAGGAAGCACTGCAGGTATGTATGTAATATATTTGTACTCAAATAGTTTTACTCATGTTTACTAATGTAATGTTGGAATGAACTGCTACCCTATTCACTACCCTCTGTCTCTCTCTCCATCCACCCACCCACCCTCCCTCTTTCTACCCTCCCTCCCCCTCTCTCTACCCTTCCCCTCTCACTCTCTCTCTCTACCCTCCTCTCTCTCTCTCTCTCTCCCCCTCTCTCTCTCCCCTCCCCCCTTTCTCTCTCTCTCTACCCCCTCCATCCCACCCTCCCTCTGCACCCACCCACCCTCCCTCTCTCTCGCTCTCTCTCTCTCTACCCTCCCCCTCTCGCTCTGCCCTCCCCCTCTCTCTCTGCCCTCCCCCTCTCTACCCTCCCCCCTCTCTACCCTCTACCCTCCCCCTCTCTACCCTCTTACCCCCCTCTCTCTACCCTCCCCCCTCTCTCTCTACCCTCCCCTCTCTATCTCTACCCTCCCCCTTCTCTCTCTACCCCCTCTCCCCTCTCTCTCTACCCTCCTCCCTACCCTCTCTCTACCCTCCCCCTCTCTATCTCTACCCTCCCCCTTCTCTCTCTACCCCCTCCTCTCTATCCTCTCTCTCTACCCCTCTCTCTCTACCCTCCCTCATCTCTACCCTTCTCTCTCTACCCCCCTCTCTCTACCCTCCCTCTCTCTACCCCCTCTCTCTCTACCCTCTCCCCTCTCTCTCTACCCCCTCTCTCTCTCTACCCCCCTCTCTCTCTCTACCCTCCCCTTTCTCTCTCTACCCTCCCCTCTCTATCTCTACCCTCCCCCTTCTCTCTCTACCCCCTCTCTCTCTCTACCCCCTCTCTCTCTACCCTCCCCCTCTCTCTCTACCCCCTCTCTCTCTACCCCTCTCTCTCTACCCTCCCCTCTCTCTCTACCCTCCCCCCTCTCTACCCTCTACCCTCCCCCTTCTCGCTCTCTCACTTTCTTTCTCCCTCTATCGCTCTCCTCCATCTCCCTCCCCCTCCCCTCCCTCCTTCCCTCTATCTCTCCCCCTCCTCTCCATCCCCCCCCTCTCTCTCTCCTGTAGGCTATGTGATCCTGTTCCTCATATTGTTGGCCATTGTCTGTCTGTTTATGGTTCTCTATATGCTGAGGAAGAGTTCCAGGGTGAGACATACACTATCCTGTTACTGTCTTACATAGTGAGAACATGGTCAGGGAAGACTCAGTTCACTTGTTGTGAAGGATATGTTTTGCAGATTGTTCCTCCAGGGCTTTTTAATTTCACCTTTATTTAACCAGGTACGCCAGTTGAGAACAAGTTCTCATTTACAACTGCGACCTGGCCAAGATAAAGCAAAGCAGTGTGATAAAAACAACAACACTGAGTTACATATGGGGTAAAACAAAACGTACAGTCAATAACACAATATAAAATCTGTATACAGTGTGTGCAAATGTAGCAAGTTATGGGGGTAAGGCAATAAATAGGCCATAGTGCAAAATAATTACAATTTAGTATTAACACTGGAGGGATAGATGTGCAGAAGATGATGTGCAAATAGAGATACTGGGGTGCAAATGAGCAAAATAAATAACAATATGGGGATGAGGTAGTTGGGTGGGCTAATTACAGATGGGCTGTGTACAGGTGCAGTGATCGGTAAGCTGCTCTGACAACTGATGCTTAAAGTTAGTGAGGGAGATAAGAGTCTCCAGCTTCAGAGACTTTTGCAGTTCGTTCCAGTCATTTGCAGCAGAGAACTGGAAGGAATGGCGGCCAAAGGAGGTGTTGGCTTTGGGGATGACCAGTGAGATATACCTGCTGGAGCGCAGACTACGGGTGGATGTTGCTATGGTGACCAATGAGCTAAGATAAGGCGGGGATTTGCCTAGAAGAGATTTATAGATGACCTGCAGCCAGTGGGTTTGGCGACGAATATGTAGTGAGGGCCAGCCAACGAGAGCGTACAGGTCACAGTGGTGGGTACTATATGGGGCTTTGGAGACAAAACGGATGGCACTGTGATAGACTACATCCAATTTGCTGAGTAGAGTGTTGGAGGCTATTTTGTAAATGACATCGCTGAAGTCAAGGATCGGTAGGATAGTCCGTTTTACGAGGGCATGTTTGGCAGCATGAGTGAAGGAGGCTTTGTTGCAAAATAGGAAGCCGATTCTAGATTTAACTTTGGATTGGAGATGCTTAATGTGAGTCTGGAAGGAGTGTTTTCAGTCTAACCAGACACCTAGGTATTTGTAGTTGTCCACATATTCTAAGTCAGACCCGTCCAGAGTAGTGATTCTAGTCGGGTGGGCGGGTGCCAGCAGCGTTCGATTGAAGAGCATGCATTTAGTTTTACTAGTGTTTAAGAGCAGTTGAAGGCTACTGAAGGATTGTTGTATGGCATTGAAGCTCGTTTGGAGGTTTGTTAACACAGTGTCCAATGAAGGACCAGATGTATACAAAATGGTGTCGTCTGCGTAGAGGTGGATCTGAGAGTCACTAGCAGCAAGAGCGACATCATTGATATACACAGAGAATAGAGTCGGCCCGAGAATTGAACCCTGTGGCATCATAGATTTATCGGTGGTGATAGTGTTTCCTAGCCTCAGTGCAGTGGGCAGCTGGGAGGAAGTGCTCTTATTCTCCATGGACTTTACAGTGTCCCAAAACCTTTTGGAGTTAGTGCTACAGGATGCAAATTTCTGTTTGAAAAAGCTAGCCTTTGCTTTCCTAACTGATTGTGTACATTGGTTCCTGACTTCCCTGAAAAGTTGCATATCGCGGGGCCTGTTCGATGCTAATGCAGTATGCCACAGGATGTTTTTGTGCTGGTTAAGGGCAGTCAAGTCTGAGGAGAACCAGGGGCTATATCTGTTCTTAGTTCTTAATTTTTTTGAATGGGGCATGCTTATTTAAGATGGAGCGGAAAGCACTTTTAAAGAACAACCAGGCATCCTCTACTGACGGAATGAGGTCAATATCCATCCAGGATACCCGGGCCAGGTCAATTAGAAAGGCCTGCTCGCTAAAGTGTTTTAGGGAGCGTTTGGGCACAGACCTGGATAGTATGATAGAGCTCTGCAGGCTCTCTCTACAGTAGATTGCAACTCCGCCCCCTTTGGCAGTTCTATATAGACAGAAAATGTTGTAATTCGGGATGGAGATTTCTGAATTTTTGGTGGCCTTCCTAAACCAGGATTCAGACACTGCTAGGACATCAGGGTAGCTCAGCTGGTAGAGCACGGCGCTTGTAACGCCAGGGTAGTGGGTTCGATCCCCGGGACCACCCATACACAAAAATGTATGCACACATGATTGTAAGTCGCTTTGGATAAAAGCGTCTGCTAAATGGCATATTATTATAATATTATTATTACTCAAACAAGGAGGAGGCTTCTGATGTTAACATGCAAGAAACCAAGGCTTTTACGGTTACAGAAGTCAACAAATGATAGCTCCTGGGGAGTAGGAGTGATACTGGGGGCTGCAGGGCCTGGGTTAGCCTCTACATCACCAGAGGAACAGAGGAGGACTAGAATAAGGATACGGCTAAAGGCTTTACGAACTGGTCTTTGGTAGAATAAATTATATAGTTTACTTGGAGGGAAGAAAATATGAATTCTGGTCATAAGGTCACAGTCATCGAGAGTCACATTCCATACAAGTTTTGTCTTCAGATCTGTCTGATAATGTACAATGGTCATGTTGTTTTGGTTGCTGTTATGATGTTGATGTGATATTTTCTCCACAGAGGTACAGTGGGGAGAACAAGTATTTGATACACTGCTGATTGCAATAAAATGCAAATTAATTACTTAAAAATCATACAATGTGATTTTCTGGATTTTCGTTTTAGATTCCGTCTCTCACAGTTGAAGTGTACCTATGATAAAAATTACAGACCTCTACATGCTTTGTAAGTAGGAAAACCTGCAAAATCGGCAGTGTATCAAATACTTGTTCTCCCCACTGTATATGTCTGATAAATATGTTGTTGAAGTTTTTTTTTTTTTTTTTCTCTTCAGAGGTACTCGTTTGACCTGCAGCGTCCAGGCTATGACCACGAGACCCCCCTCAGCTGCATGGAACAACCCGGAACCTATGAACCCACCAATGGTAACCATGGTGACATTACTGTCTGTCTCTAACCTTCCTGTCTGTGCATCAGATGGTATATGTTTTGTTTATATTTTACAGTGCGTTCAGAAAGTATTCAGACCCCTTGACTTTTTCCACATTTTGTTATGTTACAGCCTTATTCAAAAAATGGATTAAATTATCAATCTTCACACAATACCCCAAAATGATTGCATATTTATAAAAAAAAAAAAAAAACTGAAATACCTTATTTACCTAAGTATTCAGTCCCTTTGCTATGAGACTCGAAATTGAGCTCAGCTGCATCCTGTTTCCATTGATCATCCTTGAGATGTTTTTACAACTTGATTGGAGTCCACCTGTGGTAAATTCAATTGATTGGACATGATTTGGTCCCACAGTTGACAGTGCATGTCAGAGCAAAAACCAAGCCATGAGGTTAAAGGAGTTGTCCGTAGAGCTCAGAGACAGGATTTTGTCGAAGCACAGATCTGGGGAAGGGTACCAAAACATTTCTGCAGCATTGAAGGTCCCCAAGAACACCGTGGCCTCCATCATTCTTAAATGGAAGAAGTTTAGAACCACCAAGACCCTTCCAGAGCTGGCCGCCAGCCAAACTGTGTAATCAGGGGAGAAGAGCCTTGATCTGGGAGGTGACCAAGAACCAGATGGCCACTCAGACAGAGCTCAAGAGTTCTTCAAGAGTTCTTCTATGGAGATGAGAGAACCTTCCAGAAGGACGACCATCTCTGCAGCACTCCACCAATCAGGCCTTTATGGTAGAGTGGCCAGACGGAAGCCACTCCTCAGTAAAAGGCACATGACAGCCCGCTTGGAGTTTGCCAAAAGGCACCTAAAGACTCTCAGACCATGAGAAACAAGATTCTCTGGTTTGATGAAACCAAGATTGAACTCTTTGGCCTGAATGCCAAATGTCATGTCTGGAGGAAACCTGGCACCATCCCTACGGTGAAGCATGGTGGTGGCAGCATCATGCTGTGGTGATGTTTTTCAGCGGCAGGGACTGGGAGACTAGTCAGGGTCGAGGGAAAGATGAACGGAGCAAAGTACAGAGAGACCCTTGATGAAAACCTGCTCCAGAGCGCTCAGGACCTCAGACTGGGGCGAAGGTTCACCTTCCAACAGGACAACGACCCTAAGCACACAGCCAAGACAACACAGGAGTGGCTTCGGGACAAGTCTCTGAATGTCCTTGAGTGGCCCAGCCAGAGCCCGGACTTGAACCCCATCGAACATCTCTGGAGAGACCTGAAAATAGCTGTGCAGCGAAGCTCCCCATCCAACCTGACAGAGCTTGAGAGGATCTGCAGAGAAGAATGGGAGAAACTCCCCAAATACAGGTGTGCCAAGCTTGTAGCGTCATACCCAAGAAGACTCGAGGCTGTAATCGCTGCCAAAGGTGCTTCAACAAAGTACTGAGTAAAGGGTCTGAATACTTATGTAAATGTGATATTTCCGTTTTTTTTTTTTGTTGCCAAAATGTCTAAAAACCTGTTTTTGCTTTGTCATTATGGGGTATTGTGTGTAGATTGATGAGGGGGAAAAAACAATTTAATCAATTTTAGAATAAGGCTGTAACGTAACAAAATGTGGAAAAAGTCAAGGGGTCTGAATACTTTCCGAATGCACTGTATTATATGTTGTATTTTAGATCAGGAGGACTCTGTGAGAGAGGGTGGTGGTGATGATGATGATGATGATGATGATGGTGATCACCATGCTATGAGCCCTGTAGCTAATGGCTCAGCTGGGTCCACTGGAGAGACTGGGTCTACAGGGGAGACTGTGGAGAACGGTAAGGAAACTCTCACTAAGTCTGGAACCCCCCTGGTGTCAGGAATACGTGAAAAACATACTCTCCATCTTTATATTTCTCTCTCTCTCTGTCTCTGTCTCTCTCTCTCTCTCCTCTCTCTCTCTCGTCTCTCTCTCTCTCTCTCTCTCTCTCTCTCTCTCTCTCTCTCTCTCTCTCTCTCTCTAACAGGAGAGAAGCAGGGTCATGGTGATGGAGACAACTTCAGCAACTTCTGTGGCAGTGAGATCACTCTGACTCCGCCCATAAAAAAGGTCTTTAGCCTGGACCAGTCAATTATTGATAGGATAATTGACAATAATTGATCATTAATAATAATTGATAGGAGAGAACGGCGCTCGACACACGTTTATGTTTAAATGTGAAAGCAAGTGTTGTCTTGATCTATAAAATGTAATGCAAATGTCAGAATGTAAACCGCTTCAAATAACTTTTACTTCCATGCCCTATTTCTGATACTGTATGTTCTTGATTTAGATTTCTTAATAGTTTTTTTGTCATTCATTTTAATAATTTTAATACCAAGAAATGATGTCACGTTTTAGAATAAAAATATACTTCACAGAGGACTTGGCGTTGTGTCTTGATGTAATGTGTGTGTTTGGGTAACGTGTGGAGAGGTAATGTATGGAACTAAATGACTATCGCCCCGTAGCACTCACTTCTGTCATCATGAAGTGCTTTGAGAGGCTCATTAAGGATCATATCACCTCTACCTTACCTGTCACCCTAGACCCACTTCAATTTGGTTACCGCCCCAGTAGATCCACAGACGATGCAATCGCCATCACACTGCATACTGCCCTATCCCATCTGGACAAGAGGAATACCTATGTAAGAATGCTGTTCATTGACTATAGCTCAGCATTCAACACCATAGTACCCTCCAAGCTCATCATTAAGCTCGAGGCCCTGGGTCTGAACCCCGCCCTGTGCAACTGGGTCCTGGACTGCCTGACGGGCCGCCCCCAGGTGATGAAGGTAGGAAACAACATCTCCACTTCGCTGATCCTCAACACAGGGGCCCCACAAGGGTGCGTGCTCAGCCCCCTCCTGTACTCCCTGTTCACCCATGACTGCGTGGTGAAGCACGCCTCCAACTCAATCATCAAGTTTGCAGAGGACACAACAGTAGTAGGCCTGATTACCAATAATGACGAGACCGCCTACAGGGAGGAGGTGAGGGCCCTGGCGGAGTGGTGCCAGGAAAATAACCTCTCCCTCAACGTCAACAACTTTTACAGATGCACAATTGAGAGCATCCTGTTGGGCTGTATCACCGCCTGGTACAGCAACTGCACCGCCCGCAACCGCAGCGATCTCCAGAGGGTGTTGCGGTCTGCCCAACGCATCACCGGGGGCAAACTACCCGCCCTCCAGGACACCTACAGCACCCGATGTCACAGGAAGGCCAAAAAGATCATCAAGGACATAAACCACCCGAGCCACGGCCTGTTCACCCCGATACCATCCAGAAGGCGAGGTCAGTACAGGTGCATCAAAGCTGGGACCGAGAGAATGAAAAACATCTATCTCAAGGCCATCAGACTGTTAAATAGCCATCACTAGCACATTAGAGGCTGCTGCTGCCTATTGAAATCACTGGCCACTTTAAGAAATGGAACATCTTGCACTACTCATCTCATATGTATATACTGTATTCTATTCTACTGTATTTTAGTCAATGCCACTCCGACATTGCTCGTCCTAATATTTATATATTTCTTAATTATATTATTTTACTTTTAGATTTGTGTGTATTGTTGTGAATCGTTAGATACTACTGCACTGTTGGAGATAGGAACACAAGCATTTCGCTACACCCGCAATAACATCTGCTAAATATGTGTATGTGACCAATTTCATTTTTATTTGATTTGAGGAGTATACCACTTCAGTCCCTACAGTGACCGTACGTACATTTCCCAACCAGAAGCCATGGATTACAGGCAACATCCGCACCGAGCTAAAGGCTAGAGCTGCTGCTTTCAAGGAGCGGGACTCTAACCCGGACGCTTATAAGAAATCCCACCATGCCTTTAGACGAATCATCAAAACAGGCAAAGCGTCAATACAGGACTAAGATTGAATCCTACTACACCGGCTCTGACGCTCGTCGGATGTGGCAGGGCTTGCAAACTATTACGGACTACAAAGGGAAACCCAGCCGCGAGCTGCCCAGTGACGCGAGCCTACCAGAAGGGCTAAATTACTTAGTGTGTAATCGTAGCCGAGATATGTATGTTGTTTGCATAAAAATATTATTAATCTGTCTCAAAGAACATTTTCATTATAAACTAAAGCCTAAAAGTGTTACTTTGTTCCCCAGTCTCCCCTACTCTTATTGAGAAAAGGCCTCCTCAACTGAAGAATCTACAGCTGCTGAGGTGTTAATCAGCCCAGTGCTGCTCTGACCACAGTGTTGTTAGGAAGCACATTTTCTAACAATACATACACAGCCTTGTCAACTCTAACTGTGAACTACTTCTATTACTGGAAATAAACTCAGCAGTGGTCAGACTACAGAATAAACCAACATAAACAACACCAGTAAATGAAACATCCATTATATGCCATCTTCTGGATTCCAGTAAGCGTGTTTAGAGGCTAAATCATAGGTGGAAAGTTGATTGACATTTGATTGCTTCCTCCATTTAACTCAGTTGAACACATCTTCCTCCATTTCATTCAGTTGTATACATCTTCCTCCATTTCATTCAGATGTACACATCTTCCTAAGATAGCTAAGATGGGGAGAAGTATATCCATAATTAAGCGCTGCTCTGCCTTCTTAACAACACTATCAACAAGGCAGGTCCTACAGGCCCTAGTTTTGTCGCACCTGGACTACTGTTCAGTCGTGTGGTCAGGTGCCACAAGGAGGGACTTGGGAAAATTGCAGTTGGCTCAGAACAGGGCAGCACGGCTGGCCCTTAAAAGTACACGGAGAGCTAACATTAATAACATGCATGTCAGTCTCTCCTGGCTCAAAGTGGAAGAGAGATTGACTTTATCACTGCTTGTTTTTGTAAGAGGTGTTGATAAGCTCAATGTACCGAGCTGTCTGTTTAAACTACTGGCACACAGCTGGGACGCCCATGCATACCCAACAAGACATGCCACCAGAGGTCTCTTCACAGTCCCCAAGTCCAGAACAGACTATGGGAGGCGCACAGTACTACATAGAGCCATGACTACATGGAACTCTATTCCACATCAGGTAACTCAGTCAAGCAGTAGAATAGGATTTGAAAAACAGATAAAAATACACTTTATGGAACAACGCGGACTGTGAAGAGACACACACACACACAGACACACACACAGCATTCGCAAAACACATGCTAACACACGCACTCTACACACACACACATTTTAATATTGTTATTTTGCTGTATTGTTGATGTTGTATTGTAAATATGTTATGGTAGAGTAGTGTGTAATAAGGTGTTGTTTTATGTATTGTTTTATTGTATGTAAATTGTGGTTGGACCCCAGGAAGAGTAGCTGCTGCCTTGGATAATAATAAAATACAAATACAAATACAAGTTAAGGAAACAAATCTGAATACATTATTTCGCTGAACTGTCCCATTACATTTAATGAGTTACTACCTTTAAAGGCCCAGTAAAGTTTCAAGATGTTTAATTAGTTACTACCTTTTAAAGGCCCAGTAAAGTTTCAAGATGTTTAATTAGTTACTACCTTTTAAAGGCCCAGTAAAGTTGCCACCAAACAAAGTCACGTGTGAAAATAGTGAAGACTGAAGCACTGGAAGCATTTAAAGGTTATTGTCACGCCCTGGCTCTGGGACTCTGTTATGTTGAGCCAGGGTGGGTGGTTTCTATGTGTTTTGTGTGCTAGGTTGTTTATCTAGTTCATTGTGTTTCTATGTTGGCCGGTGTGGTTCTCAATCAGAGGCAACGTGAATCAGCTGTTGCTTGTTGTCTCTGATTGGGGACCATACTTAGGTAGCCTGTTTTGCCACAGTGTTTGTGGGATCTTGTTCCGTGTTTGGTTAGTGTCTATTGCCAAGGACGTCACGTATCGTTTTGTTGTTTTGTTCGTGTGATCATTCAAAATAAAAGTATGTTCGCATTCCACGCTGCGCCTTGGTCCTCTGTGTTCGACGATCGTGACAGAAGATCCCACCATAACTGGACCAAGCAGCGTGTCCAGGAGCCAACGCCAGAGAGGGCTCTAAAGGATATCAACCTCGACTGGGTCAAGCGCGGGAGGAGGAGAGAGGTTGGACTTGGGAGCAGAGGAGCGAGAGTCTGGCGAGAGCCATGGAGGCCTGGGCCCACGGGGGAGGAGAGACGCCCAGAAAATTTTTATGGGGGGCTCACGCCCGTGGACGACGGGGCAGCAGGAGGCCGGGATAGAGTGGTTCAGCGGGTTGGCAAAGGAGGCCGCCAGGTTACGGTAGTCACTGGTCACCAGGGGGAAGGAGAATGTAGAGGCACGGCGAGAGGTACTGGGGTGTGTTGCCAGTCCGGTCCGGCCCGTTCCTGATCCCCGCGTAGGGCCAGTGGTGTGTGTCCCCAGTACGGTCCGGCTTGTTCCTGTCCCTCGCACCGAGCCTGTGGTGCGCGTCGCCAGCCCGGTCCGACATGTTCCTGCTCCTCGCACCAAGCCTGTGGTGCGCGTCGCCAGCCCGGTCCGGCCTGTTCTGCCCCTCGCACCAAGCCAGTGGTGCACGCCGCCAGCCCGGTCCGGCCGTTCCTGCTTCCCGCACCAAGCCAGTGGTGCGCGTCGTCAGCCCGTTTTGGTCCGTTCCTGCTCCCCGCACCAAGCCAGTGGTGCGCTCGTCAGCCCGGTTCGCCCGTCCCTGCTCCCCGCACCAAGCCTGTGGTGCGCGTCGTCAGCCCGGTCCGGCCTGTTCCTGCTCCCACACCAAGCCAGTGGTGCGCTCGTCAGCCCGGTTCGCCCGTCCTGCTCCCCGCACCAAGCCAATGGTGCGCGTCGTCAGCCCGGTCCGGCCTGTTCCTGCTCCCGCACCAAGCCTGTGGTGCGGCGTCGTCAGTCCGGCACAGCCCGTGCCTGGGTCACCGGTGCCTGGTCAGGTACCGGTTAGCGGCTCCACACCGGAGCCTGAGCGATCCGCTCCACCGATGTCCAGTCCAGATCCAGCCAGCAGGGCCAGACCGACCAGGGGCGCTATGGGGGGTTTGTTGGAGGGTGGGGGTCAAGCCCGGAGCCGGAACCGCCTCCGAGGAGGAATGCCCACCCGGCCCTCCCTGTTCGGTTTATGTTTGGCGCGGTCGCAGTCCGCGCCTTTGGGGGGTACTGTCACGCCCTGGCTCTGGGACTCTGTTATGTTGAGCCAGGGTGGGTTGTTTCTATGTGTTTTGTGTGCTAGGTTGTTTATCTAGTTCATTTGTTTCTATGTTGGCCGGTGTGGTTCTCAGTCAGAGGCAACGTGAATCAGCTGTTGCTTGTTGTCTCTGATTGGGACCCATACTTAGGTAGCCTGTTTTGCCACAGTGTTTGTGGGATCTTGTTCCGTGTTTGGTTAGTGTCTATTGCCAAGGACGTCACGTATCGTTTTGTTGTTTTGTTCGTGTGATCATTAAAAATAAAAGTATGTTCGCATTCCACGCTGCGCCTTGGTCCTCTGTGTTCGACGATCGTGACAGTTATACATGTAACATTTCTAACTCAATCAGTAAGTAGACAATACACGACTTTACATTGATAAATTATCAGACTGTATTAGTGATTTAAATACTTGGATGGCTCACAACTTCCCCCAGCTAAATCAAGAGAAGACCAAGGTACTTATTTTTGGAGCCAAAGCACAGAGAGAGAATCTGCCCGCATGTTTTAATTCACGGGCAATAAGTATAAAACACCAGGTAAAAAACCTAAGTGCTATTTTAGATTCTGAACAAAATTTCAAATCACACATCAGGAATGTGACCGAAATAGCTTTTTGCCAAGGTCGGGCCGTTTCTCTCTCAGGCTGATACAGAGAGACTTATTTAAAAGAGATATTAAAACGCATCTTGTTAGCTTTGCTTTTCCTCAGGAGACTTTTTAGTCCTTCAGTTTGTAATTATTTTGTTTTTTTATCTAATGTTTGTCGTGTAGTAAATATTTCAGTTTTTATTTTCATTGTTTTTTATTTGTTTTTTTTTCCTGTAAAGGACATTGCGTTGCATTCCATGTCTGAAATGTGCTGTATAAATAAAGCTTGATTTGATGTGATGATTTTAATATGAATAAAAATCTATTTTCTCCTGCTTTAAACACTAGATGCAGTAGGCTACATTAATGTTGTCTTGTCCTCCTACAGCTCTCTTCATACCCCCGGGGCGGTAGGGTTAGCTGAATCGTTCTAAGATCCGCTACACGGGACCAGACGACCCACAGCACCCCAACCTCATCATGCTGACTATCACCATGACACATGTAGACGGTACCTGACCTCTCACTTTTGACCCCTACACAGTACCTGACCTCTCACTTTTGACCCTTACACTTTGCATTCTCACTTTTCACATCTCCACATGTCCTCTCTCCAACCTGGCCCAAACCTTGACCTTTCAATTAACCCTGACCCCTCACCTCTCGCCTTTGACCTCTCAACTCTCAACTATTTTTTGATCCGAAATCTGTCCACATACTGCCACCATTGGTCACATTGTCAACACCAGACCTGACCTATAACCTCTGACCCCACTAGGCCTAACCCCTCTCCTGCCTCTGACCCCTCCCCTCTGACCCCTCACCTCTGACACCTCACCTGCCTCTCCCCAGGTATGCTGCCTCTCATCTCAACCCGTCCCCTCTCCTACCTGGCCCTAACGCTGACCCACGACCCCTCTCGGCTGGGGAACCACCGTAGCTCCAACCTCCAGGGGGGGGCCAGGCAGGCCAACGCTACCCGCCTTGGGCTCACCTTGGCCTGGGGTGGCCGGGGCCGGCGTTGTGGGGGGTCTCTCCTCCAGAACAGCATAGCCCAGGACGGAGCTCACTCTCTGGGCTTCTATAGCTTCTCTGGATACTACAGCATCAGTGGCCTGCTGTCTGACTGTGGGGGGACCGTTGGGACGGACAGACAGGTAGGAACTAATATTACATACACCTAGGAACCAATCTTATACTACAGCATCAGTGATCTGGTCTCTGACTGTGGAGGGACCGTAGGGACGGACTGACAGGTAGGAACTAATAATCACAGGTAGGAACCAATCGGAGACTGTAGAGGTACTGAAGGCACTGATGGACAGGTAGAGATCTATCAGGGCCTGCAGCTCAATAATCTAATGCCACTTCCTCCCCTTCTCTCTTTTCCTTCATCTGGATTTGACTGGACAGGAAGGCTTCCTCACTTCCCTCAGCCTTCCCTCAGCCTGGAGTATCCTGTCTATCCCCTGGAGTATCCTGTCTATCCCTGGAGTATCCTGTCTATCCCTGGAGTATCCTGTCTATCCCTGGAGTATCCTGTCTATCCCTGGAGTATCCTGTCTATCCCTGGAGTATCCTGTCTATCCCTGGAGTATCCTGTCTATCCCTGGAGTATCCTGTCTATCCCTGGAGTATCCTGTCTATCCCCTGGAGTATCCTGTCTATCCCCTGGAGTATCCTGTCTATCCCTGGAGTATCCTGTCTATCCCTGGAGTATCCTGTCTATCCCCTGGAGTATCCTGTCTATCCCTGGAGTATCCTGTCTATCCCTGGAGTATCCTGTCTATCCCCTGGAGTATCCTGTCTATCCCTGGAGTATCCTGTCTATCCCTGGAGTATCCTGTCTATCCCTGGAGTATCCTGTGGTTAAGTCTTAAATGCGGTCCAGTCCTATGTGATGTTGCTCTATTCGTCTCCTACTGTTCCACTCTCCCTCTGCCCCCGGCGGCTGGCTCACCTTCGACCTCCAATTTGACCTCTACATGACCTTCACCTATGACACGACCATCCTGTGGTGTGACGGGATAGGCAGGCTAAAAGGTAGGCTACAGACACAAGGACAGACACACTGGACAGACACACTGGACAGACACACTGGACAGACACACTCATCAGCCTGGACCTACGCTTCCAACAGGTGAGACTGGCGCATCAAGTTCAAGTTGTAAAAACGGTCATAGTCCATGAAGGTTAAAGCGGAAATGTTGAGGTGGTCAATAACTTACTTCCCCAAGTGCTTCCTCTGATTCTCTCTCTCTCTTCTCTCTCCCCTCTCACTCCCTCCTCTCTCCTCTCTCTCTCTCTCTCTCCCTCCTCTCCCCATCCTCTCTCTCTCTCTCCCCCCTCTCATCTCTCCTCTCTCCCCCCTCTCAGCTCTCCTCTCTCCCCCTCTCATCTCTCCTCTCTCCCGCCTCTCATCTCTCCTCTCTCCCCCCTCTCATCTCTCCTCTCTCCCCCCTCTCATCTCTCCTCTCTCCCCCCTCTCATCTCTCCTCTCTCCCCCCTCTCATCTCTACACTCTCCCCCCTCTCATCTCTACACTCACCCCCCTCTCATCTCTCCTCTCTCCCTCCTCTCTTCCTTCTCTCCTCCCTCCATTCTTTCCTCCTCTCCTCCCTGTTCCTGCAGCGCCACGTCATCTCCAGCGGGGGGGTTGTCGTCGCCAGAGCAGAGGAGCTCCAGAGAAAGAGATGGGAGAGGACCAGGACACGGGGACCAACCTCCAACACGTCCCCCTGCAGAGAGCACCCCAGCCTGGAGCAGAGCCGGTGCCGAAGCTCCAGGAAATGGGGGAAGCCCAGAGAGGGAGACCTCGGTGGTGGTGGTGGGGGTAGGGTGTCTGGGAGGAAGGGTCGAAGGTGGTGCACGCTGTGTTTGTTAGAGATGATTGCCTCCCCTCCTCTTCTTCCTCCACTTCCTGTGTTATGATGAACAGCTTATATTCCAAACACGCGGGAAAGAGAGGAAGTGTCACATTTTATACATTTTTATGTGTATTTTATTTGTAACAAACATATTTGTAAGTACTGTACATACACTGAGTGTACAAAACATTAGGAACAACTGCTCTTTCCATGACATAGACTGACCAGGTGAATCCATCTGAAAGCTATGATTCCTTATTGATGTCATTTGTTAAGTCCACTTGAATCAGTGTAGATGAAGGGGAGGAGACAGGTTAAAGAAGGATTTTTAAGCCTTGAGACAACTGAGACATGGATTGTGTATGTGTGCCATTCAGATGGTAAATGGGAAGACAAAATATTTAAGTGCCTTTGAACAGGGTATGGTAGTAGGTGCCAGGCGCACCGGTTTGTGTCAAGAACTGAAACACTGCTGGGTTTTTCACACTCAACAGTTTCCCGTGTGTATCAAGAAAGGTCCACCACCCAAAGGACATCCAGCCAACTTGACACAACTGTGGGAAGCATTGGAGTCAACATGGGCCAGCATCCCTGTGGAACGCTTTTGACACCTAGTAGAGTCCATTCCCCCCGACGAATTAAGGCTGTTCTGAGGGCAAAGGGGGGGTTGGGGGACGGGTCCTTCATGTTTTGGACACTCAGTGTATGAATCAGCGGATATCCTTCTTGGACCACTAAACAGAGAGACACCAGATGAACAATACAGATCTATTTTAATTCATTGAGAACTTTGATTTCCTATATCATGTATGTAACTGTAGTAGTATGTAACATCACATCATGTATGTAACCGTATTAGTATATAACATCATCTATGTAACTGTAGTAGTATGTAACATCACATAATGTATGTAATTGTAGTAGTATGTAACATCATGTATGTAACCGTAGTAGTATTTAACATCACATCATGTATGTAACTGTAGTAGTATGTAACATCATGTATGTAACCGTAGTAGTATGTAACATCATGTATGTAACCATAGTAGTATGTAACATCATGTATGTAACTGTAGTAGTATGTAACATCACATCATGTATGTAACTGTAGTAGTATGTAACATCACATCATGTATGTAACTGTAGTAGTATGTAACATCACATCATGTATGTAACCGTAGAAGTATGTAACATCATGTATGTAACTGTAGTAGTATGTAACATCACATCATGTATGTAACTGTAGTAGTATGTAACGTCATGTATGTAACCGTAGTAGTATGTAACATCATGTATGTAACTGTAGTAGTATGTAACATCACATCATGTATGTAACTGTAGTAGTATGTAACATCATGTATGTAACCGTAGTAGTATTTAACATAATGTATGTAACTGTAGTAGTATGTAACATCATGTATGTAACTGTAGTAGTATGTAACATCACATAATGTATGTAACTGTAGTAGTATGTAACATCATGTATGTAACCGTAGTAGTATTTAACATCACATCATGTATGTAACTGTAGTAGTATGTAACATCATGTATGTAACCGTAGTAGTATGTAACATCATGTATGTAACCATAGTAGTATGTAACATCATGTATGTAACTGTAGTAGTATGTAACATCACATCATGTATGTAACTGTAGTAGTATGTAACATCACATCATGTATGTAACTGTAGTAGTATGTAACATCACATCATGTATGTAACCGTAGGAGTATGTAACATCATGTATGTAACTGTAGTAGTATGTAACATCACATCATGTATGTAACTGTAGTAGTATGTAACATCACATCATGTATGTAACTGTAGTAGTATGTAACATCACATCATGTATGTAACTGTAGTAGTATGTAACGTCATGTATGTAACCGTAGTAGTATGTAACATCAAGTATGTAACTGTAGTAGTATGTAACATCACATAATGTATGTAACTGTAGTAGTATGTAACGTCATGTATGTAACCGTAGTAGTATGTAACATCATGTATGTAACGTAGTAGTATGTAACATCACATCATGTATGTAACTGTAGTAGTATGTAACATCATGTATGTAACCATAGTAGTATGTAACATTATGTATGTAACTGTAGTAGTATGTAACATCATGTATGTAACCGTAGTAGTATGTAACATCATGTATGTAACTGTAGTAGTATGTAACGTCATGTATGTAACCGTAGTAGTATGTAACATCATGTATGTAACCATAGTAGTATGTAACATCATGTATGTAATCGTAGTAGTATGTAACATCATGTATGTAACTGTAGTAGTATGTAACGTCATGTATGTAACCGTAGTAGTATGTAACATCATGTATGTAACCGTAGTAGTATGTAACATCATGTATGTAACCGTAGTAGTATGTAACATCATGTATGTAACCATAGTAGTATGTAACATCATGTATGTAACCGTAGTAGTATGTAACATGTATGTAACTGTAGTAGTATGTAACATCACATCATGTATGTAACCGTAGTAGTATGTAACATCACATCATGTATGTAACTGTAGTAGTATGTAACATCACATCATGTATGTAACCGTAGTAGTATGTAACATCATGTATGTAACTGTAGTAGTATGTAACATGTATATAACCGTAGTAGTATGTAACATCACATCATGTATGTAACTGTAGTAGTATGTAACATCACATCATGTATGTAACTGTAGTAGTATGTAACATCACATCATGTATGTAACCGTAGGAGTATGTAACATCATGTATGTAACTGTAGTAGTATGTAACATCACATCATGTATGTAACTGTAGTAGTATGTAACATCATGTATGTAACCATAGTAGTATGTAACATTATGTATGTAACTGTAGTAGTATGTAACATCATATATGTAACCGTAGTAGTATGTAACATCATGTATGTAACTGTAGTAGTATGTAACGTCATGTATGTAACCGTAGTAGTATGTAACATCATGTATGTAACCGTAGTAGTATGTAACATCACATCATATATGTAACTGTAGTAGTATGTAACATCATGTATGTAACCATAGTAGTATGTAACATCATGTATGTAACTGTAGTAGTATGTAACATCACATCATGTATGTAACCGTAGTAATATGTAACATCATGTCTGTAACCATAGTAGTATGTAACATCACATCATGTATGTAACCATAGTAATATGTAACATCATGTATGTAACCGTAGTAGTATGTAACATCACATCATATATGTAACCGTAGTAGTATGTAACATCATGTATGTAACCGTAATAGTATGTAACTGTAGTAGTATATAACATCACATCAGTTATGTAACCGTAGTAGTGTGTAATATGATGTATGTAACCGTAGTAGTATGTAACATCACATAATGTATGTAACCATAGTAATATGTAACATCAAGTATGTAACTGTAGTAGTATGTAACATCACATCATGTATGTAACTGTAGTAGTATGTAACATCATGTATGTAACCATAGTAATATGTAACATCATGTATGTAACTGTAGTAGTATGTAACATCACATCATGTATGTAACTGTAGTAGTATGAAACATCATGTATGTAACCGTAGTAGTATGTAACATCATGTATGTAACTGTAGTAGTATGTAACATCACATCATGTATGTAACTGTAGTAGTATGTAACATCATGTATGTAACTATAGTAGTATGTAACATCATGTATGTAACCGTAGTAGTATGTAACATCACATCATGTATGTAACTGTAGTAGTATGTAACATCATGTATGTAACCATAGTAATATGTAACATCATGTATGTAACTGTAGTAGTATATAACATCACATCATGTATGTAACTGTAGTAGTATGTAACATCATGTATGTAACCGTAGTAGTATGTAACATCATGTATGTAACTGTAGTAGTATGTAACATCATGTATGTAACCATAGTAATATGTAACATCATGTATGTAACTGTAGTAGTATATAACATCACATCATGTATGTAACTGTAGTAGTATGTAACATCATATATGTAACCGTAGTAGTATGTAACATCATGTATGTAACTGTAGTAGTATGTAACATCACATCATGTATGTAACTGTAGTAGTATGTAACATCATGTATGTAACTATAGTAGTATGTAACATCATGTATGTAACCGTAGTAGTATGTAACATCACATCATGTATGTAACCGTAGTAGTATGTAACATCATGTATGTAACTATAGTAGTATGTAACATAATGTATGTAACCGTTATAGTATGTAACATCACATCATGTATGTAACTGTAGTAGTATGTAACATCATGTATGTAACCGTAGTAGTATGTAACATCAAGTATGTAACTGTAGTAGTATGTAACATCACATAATGTATGTAACTGTAGTAGTATGTAACGTCATGTATGTAACCGTAGTAGTATGTAACATCATGTATGTAACGTAGTAGTATGTAACATCACATCATGTATGTAACTGTAGTAGTATGTAACGTCATCTATGTAACTGTAGTAGTATGTAACATCATGTATGTAACTGTAGTAGTATATAACATCACATCATGTATGTAACATCATGTATGTAACCGTAGTAGTATGTAACATCACATCATGTATGTGTGCCATTCAGATGGTGAAATATTTCTGTGCCTTTGAACAGGGTATGGTAGTAGGTGCCAGGCGCACCGGTTTGTGTCAAGAACTGAAACACTGCTGGGTTTTTCACGCTCAACAGTTTCCCGTGTGTATCAAGAAAGGTCCACCACCCAAAGGACATCCAGCCAACTTGACACAACTGTGGGAAGCATTGGAGTCAACATGGGCCAGCGTCCCTGTGGAACGCTTTCGACACCTAGTAGAGTCCATGACCCAACGAATTAAGGCTGTTCTGAGGGCAAAAAGGAGGGTTGGGGGGGGGAGGGTCCTTAATGTTTTGTACACTCAGTGTATGAATCAGCTGATATCCTTCTTGGACCACTAAACAGAGAGACACCAGATGAACAATACAGATCTATTTTAATTCATTGAGAACTTTGATTTCCTATATTATGTATGTAACTGTAGTAGTATGTAACATCACATCATGTATGTAACCGTATTAGTATATAACATCATCTATGTAACTGTAGTAGTATGTAACGTCATGTATGTAACCGTAGTAGTATGTAACATCATGTATGTAACTGTAGTAGTATGTAACGTCATCTATGTAACTGTAGTAGTATGTAACATCATGTATGTAACCGTAGTAATATGTAACATCATGTATGTAACCGTAATAGTATGTAACATCACATCATGTATGTAACCGTATAAGTATGTAACGTCATGTATGTAACTGTAGTAGTATGTAACATCACATAATGTATGTAACTGTAGTAGTATATAATATCATGTATGTAACCATAGTAGTATGTAACATTATGTATGTAACCATAGTAGTATGTAACATCATGTATGTAACCGTAGTAGTATGTAACATCATGTATGTAACTGTAGTAGTATGTAACATCATGTATGTAACCGTAGTAGTATGTAACATCACATCATGTATGTTAATTTAGTAGTATGTAACGTCATCTATGTAACTGTAGTAGTATGTAACATCACATCATGTATGTTAATTTAGTAGTATGTAACGTCATCTATGTAACTGTAGTAGTATGTAACATCATGTATGTAACTGTAGTAGTATGTAACATCATCTATGTAACTGTAGTAGTATGTAACGTCATGTATGTAACCGTAGTAATATGTAACATCATGTATGTAACCGTAGTAATATGTAACATCACATCATGTATGTAACTGTAGTAGTATGTAACATCATGTATGTAACTGTAGTAGTATGTAACATCATGTATGTAACCGTAGTAATATGTAACATCATGTATGTAACCGTAGTAATATGTAACATCACATCATGTATGTAACTGTAGTAGTATGTAACATCATCTATGTAACTGTAGTAGTATGTAACATCATGTATGTAACCGTAGTAATATGTAACATCATGTATGTAACCGTAGTAATATGTAACATCACATCATGTATGTAACCGTAGTAATATGTAACATCACATCATGTATGTAACTGTAGTAGTATGTAACATCATGTATGTAACTGTAGTAGTATGTAACATCATGTATGTAACCGTAGTAGTATGTAACATCATGTATGTAACTGTAGTAGTATGTAACATCATGTATGTAACCGTAGTAGTATGTAACATCATGTATGTAACCGTAGTAGTATGTAACATCATGTATGTAACATCACATCATGTATGTAACTATAGTAGTATGTAACTGTAGTAGTATATAACATCATGTATGTAACTATAGTAGTATGTAACATCATGTATGTAACTGTAGTAGTATGTAACATCACATCATGTATGTAACCGTAGTAGTATGTAACTGTAGTAGTATGTAACAGCATGTCTGTAACATCATGTATGTAACTGTAGTAGTATGTAACATCATGTATGTAACATCATGTATGTAACCGTAGTAGTATGTAACATCACATCATGTATGTAACTGTAGTAGTATGTAACATCATGTATGTAACTGTAGTAGTATGTAACATCATGTATGTAACCATAGTAGTATGTAATATTATGTATGTAACATCATGTATGTAACCGTAGTAGTATGTAACATCATGTATGTAACCATAGTAGTATGTAATATTATGTATGTAACATCATGTACAGTGGGGAAAAAAAGTATTTAGTCAGCCACCAATTGTGCAAGTTCTCCCACTTAAAAAGATGAGAGAGGCCTGTAATTTTCATCATAGGTACACGTCAACTATGACAGACAAAATGAGATTTTTTTTTCCAGAAAATCACATTGTAGGATTTTTTATGAATTTATTTGCAAATTATGGTGGAAAATAAGTATTTGGTCAATAACAAAAAGTTTCTCAATACTTTGTTATATACCCTTTGTTGGCAATGACACAGGTCAAACGTTTTCTGTAAGTCTTCACAAGGTTTTCACACACTGTTGCTGGTATTTTGGCCCATTCCTCCATGCAGATCTCCTCTAGAGCAGTGATGTTTTGGGGCTGTCGCTGGACAACACGGACTTTCAACTCCTCCAAATATTTTCTATGGGGTTGAGATCTGGAGACTGGCTAGGCCACTCCAGGACCTTGAAATGCTTCTTACGAAGCCACTCCTTCGTTGCCCGGGCGGTGTGTTTGGGATCATTGTCATCCTGAAAGACCCAGCCACATTTCATCTTCAATGCCCTTGCTGATGGAAGGAGGTTTTCACTCAAAATCTCACAATACATGGCCACAATCATTCTTTCCTTTACACGGATCAGTCGTCCTGGTCCCTTTGCAGAAAAACAGCCCCCAAAGCATGATGTTTCCACCCCCATGCTTCACAGTAGGTATGGTGTTCTTTGGATGCAACTCAGCATTCTTTGTCCTCCAAACACGACGAGTTGAGTTTTTACCAAAAGGTTCTATTTGGTTTCATCTGACCATATGACATTCTCCCAATCCTCTTCTGGATCATCCAAATGCACTCTAGCAAACTTCAGACGGGCCTAGACATGTACTGGCTTAAGCAGGGGGACACTGCAGGATTTGAGTCCCTGGCGGCGTAGTGTGTTACTGATGGTAGGCTTTGTTACTTTGGTCCCAGCTCTCTGCAGGTCATTCACTAGGTGCCCCCGTGTGGTTCTGGGATTTTTGCTCACCGTTCTTGTGATCATTTTGACCCCACAGGGGTGAGATCTTGCGTGGTGCCCCAGATCGAGGGAGATTATCAGTGGTCTTGTATGTCTTCCATTTCCTAATAATTGCTCCCACAGTTGATTTCTTCAAACCAAGCTGCTTACCTATTGCAGATTCAGTCTTCCCAGCCTGGTGCAGGTCTACGATTTTGTTTCTGGTGTCCTTTGACAGCTCTTTGGTCTTGGCCAAAGTGGAGTTTGGAGTGTGACTGTTTGAGGTTGTGGACAGGTGTCTTTTATACTGATAACAAGTTCAAACAGGTGCCATTAATACAGGTAACGAGTGGAGGACAGAGGAACCTCTTAAAGAAGAAGTTACAGGTCTGTGAGAGCCAGAAATCTTGCTTGTTTGTACGTGACCAAATACTTATTTTCCACATAATTTGCAAATAAATTCATAAAAAATCCTACAATGTGATTTTCTGGATTTTCTTTTCTCAATTTGTCTGTCATAGTTGACGTGTACATATGATGAAAATTACAGGCCTCTCTCATCTTTTTAAGTGGGAGAACTTGCACAATTGGTGGCTGACTAAATACTTTTTTTCCCCACTGTATGTAACCGTAGTAGTATGTAACATCACATCATGTATGTAACTGTAGTAGTATGTAACATCACATCATTTATGTAACATCACATCATGTATGTAACTGTAGTAGTATGTAACATCACATCATGTATGTAACATTACATCATGTATGTAACTATAGTAGTATGTAACTGTAGTAGTATATAACATCACATCATGTATGTAACTATAGTAGTATGTAACATCATGTATGTAACTGTAGTAGTATGTAACATCACATCATTTATGTAACTGTAGTAGTATGTAACATCACATCATGTATGTAACCGTAGTAGTATGTAACATCATGTATGTAACTGTAGTAGTATGTAACATCATGTATGTAACTGTAGTAGTATGTAACATCATGTATGTAACTGTAGTAGTATGTAACATCATGTATGTAACTGTAGTAGTATGTAACATCACATCATGTATGTAACTGTAGTAGTATGTAACATCACATCATGTATGTAACTGTAGTAGTATGTAACATCACATCTTCCCCATAAGTAACAGTAAAGGTTTTAGAACATAACATGTCAGAGACTACCACAGAAACATTCAGAGACTACCACAGAAACATTCAGAGACTACCACAGAAACATTCAGAGACTACCACAGAAACATTCAGAGACTACCACAGAAACATTCAGAGACTACCACAGAAACATTCAGAGACTACCACAGAAACATTCAGAGACTACCACAGAAACATTCAGAGACTACCACAGAAACATTCAGAGACTACCACAGAAACATTCAGAGACTACCACAGAAACATTCAGAGACTACCACAGAAACATTCAGAGACTACCACAGAAACATTCAGAGACTACCACAGAAACATTCAGAGACTACCACAGAAACATTCAGAGACTACCACAGAAACATTCAGAGACTACCACAGAAACATTCAGCGACTTCAATATTCAACTTCAAGGTGTGTGTGTTGAAGACAGATCCGGCGCCAGGATAAAGTCACAAAGGAGGTAGTTGAAATCGGTGAGGGGGCACCATTTTTGGGGGTTCTTCCATCGGAATTATATTGAATTCTGCGTATATCACACTATACCACAATAAACCTAAAGTTAAAATGCCGAAACTCAGAGATCATCGAGTTCTTTTTGAAGTGACAGGTTTGGCGCGAAAGTTTTAACCTATCTCCACTGTATCAGCAGAATGGACAGCACCCTACACACTAAAAAGCAAGGCTGTTTTGGTAATGAATATAGGTTTACAAGATAGAAAGTCTGTTTGTAATGGGTGAATTAGCGTATGTGAATGGAGCCGTACACGCAGCTCTTACCAAGATAATGCTAAACTAAACGCTGAGAGTAGTTGCCTAGTTATTCACGCACGCAAACAAAAATACTGAATGGCAGTTGGGCTTAGAATACCGACACAACCGCGAATGTGAACGAATGAATGAGAACGGAACAGAACAGCGGTAGCAAGCGGTAGGCCCAGTTAAACAAAATATCAGATGGATAAACGCATGACACCATCTATATTTAGTCTAGTTACATTAACAGTAAACAAACGCGTGTAAACAAAAGGCGAATGGAGATCCAGGTAAACAAAAACACAGCCTGCTGCAGTGAGATGCAGCCACGCACAGCTGCCAAACAGCCACGCACAGCTGCCAAACAGCCACGCACAGCTGCCAAACAGCCACGCACAGCTTCTGGCCAAACAAACAGGCCTATAGGCCCGCTTCAAACATGGGGAAATCATGTCGCTTGCTCGTGAGTTCAGCAACACGTTGTGATCAGATTTGTGAATCAAAAATTTGACCCCACGTAATCAATTGAGCAATGCCAGCCTACCATAAACACGTTTCCAATACGTACAGTTCCATTTACAGCCATGGAAACCATTAGGCTACCATGACAACCATAATAGAATGTAGCCTATATTTCTATGATGAAACATACCAATATGTAGCTATATCCAGGGGGGATCATTTGAGTTCTTGCATTGGAATTATATAGAATTCTGCTTATATCACGCTAAACCACAATAAACATAAAAGTTTAAATGCTTTTGACCAATCGGCATAGCGGAGAGAGGCCTAGAGAATCATTCCATTTGGAACGGGTTCCATTTGGAACGACGGATTTCAGTCTGCTAAAACTGGCGCGAGTGACACTAAACTCAGCTTCCACCAAAATCTGTTTTGCTTAGATCCAGCAGTGGTTTCACCTTCTTAGATCCAGCAGTGGTTTCACCTTCTTAGATCCAGCGGTGGTTTCACCTTCTTAGATCCAGCAGTGGTTTCACCTTCTTAGATCCAGCAGTGGTTTCACCTTCTTAGATCCAGCAGTGGTTTCACCTTCTTAGATCCAGCAGTGGTTTCACCTTCTTAGATCCAGCAGTGGTTTCACCTTCTTAGATCCAGCAGTGGTTTCACCTTCTTAGATCCAGCAGTGGTTTCACCTTCTTAGATCCAGCAGTGGTTTCACCTTCTTATATCCAGCAGTGGTTTCACCTTCTTAGATCCAGCAGTGGTTTCACCTTCTTAGATCCAGCAGTGGTTTCACCTTCTTAGATCCAGCGGTAGTTTCACCTTCTTAGATCCAGCGGTGGTTTCACCTTCTTAGATCCAGCAGTGGTTTCACCTTCTTAGATCCAGTGGTGGTTTCACCTTCTTAGATCCAGCAGTGGTTTCACCTTCTTAGATCCAGCAGTGGTTTCACCTTCTTAGATCCAGCAGTGGTTTCACCTTCTTAGATCCAGCAGTGGTTTCACCTTCTTAGATCCAGCAGTGGTTTCACCTTCTTAGATCCAGCAGTGGTTTCACCTTCTTAGATCCAGCAGTGGTTTCACCTTCTTAGATCCAGCGGTGGTTTCACCTTCTTAGATCCAGCAGTGGTTTCACCTTCTTAGATCCAGCAGTGGTTTCACCTTTTTTCACATATAGAAAGTCATGTCTCTCTGGGTCAAGGGCACACAGAGCCTCCACCAGTTGGCTGTTGTGATCGCTGAATCGTTCTGACGTTTCACCCAATGACAGCATCCAACGTACTGAAGAACAGTCTTTTACGGCCTCGGTGGGCGGCGGCCTCGGTGGGCGGCTGCTCATCACTCTCCTTCTCCTACGGCTTTGTTTTGGGTACTTTGGTGAAGCCAATTTCTGATTAGCATCGTGGCAGATTAGCTGTTTCGAGCTAAATAGGCTAATGCTAATAACACTAATGCTTTTTACAGCTAGCTAAGAAACTAACTGAACTCTGTAGTGGTGGGGCGTGAGGAGGAGAGTAGAGTGAAGCAGTAAAACAGTAAACTTGGCCCTGCCCTTATATATCAAAGGAGGCATAGCATGTTATTCACTAGGCTAACCACAGATGAGAAGCGTTTTTTACCGCTTGTTATGGAAACCCAAAGGAGTCATACCTAACCCCCCCAATGGGTTTCCATAGCCCCCCCCACTACACACCGCGGTGCGCTCTGTCCATTGTGCTGACACAGCAGAGATACTGATTTCCCATCCAACCTGTCACTCAATCATTTGAACTTTGTTGCTATTTATATATAGGGACATAAAACTAAAACTGAGAGGGCTCAGCCGGGTGGGTCTGATCAGGGGGTGGGTCTGATCAGGGTGGGTGGGTCTGATCAGTGGGTGGGTCTGATCAGTGTGTGGGTCTGATCAGTGTGTGTGTGTGTGTCTGATCAGTGTATGTGTCTGATCAGGGTGTGTGTGTGTGTGTCTGATCAGTGTGTGTGTCTGATCAGTGTGTGTGTCTGATCAGTGTGTGTGTGTGTGTGTCTGATCAGTGTGTGTGTGTGTGTGTGTGTGTCTGATCAGTGTGTGTGTGTCTGATCAGTGTGTATGTGTGTGTCTGATCAGTGTATGTGTCTGATCAGTGTGTGTGTGTGTGTGTGTGTGTGTGTCTGATCAGTGTGTGTGTCTGATCAGTGTGTGTGTGTGTCTGATCAGTGTGTGTGTGTCTGATCAGTGTGTATGTGTACAGTATGTCTGATCAGTGTGTGTGTGTGTGTGTGTGTGTGTGTGTCTAATCAGTGTGTGTGTGTGTGTGTGTGTGTGTCTGATCAGTGTGTGTGTGTGTGTCTGATCAGTGTGTGTGTGTGTGTGTGTGTGTCTGATCAGTGTGTGTGTGTCTGATCAGTGTGTATGTGTGTGTCTGATCAGTGTATGTGTCTGATCAGGTGTGTGTGTGTGTGTCTGATCAGTGTGTGTGTCTGATCAGTGTGTGTGTCTGATCAGTGTGTGTGTGTGTCTGACAGTGTGTGTGTGTGTGTCTGATCAGTGTGTGGTGTGCATTGTCTGATCAGTGTGTGTGTGTGTGTGTGTGCGTGTGTGTGTGTGCTGATTGTGTGTGTGTGATTCAGTGTGTATGTGTACAGTATGTCTGATCAGTGTGTGTGTGTGTGTGTGTGTGTGTGTGTGTGTGTGTGTGTGTGTCTAATCAGTGTGTGTGTGTGTGTGTGTGTGTGTCTGATCAGTGTGTGTGTGTGTGTCTGATCAGTGTGTGTGTGTGTGTCTGATCAGTGTGTGTGTGTCTGATCAGTGTGTGTGTGTGTGTGTGTCTGTTCAGTGTGTGTGTGTGTCTGTTCATGTGTGTGTGTGTGTGTGTGTCTGATCAGTGTGTGTGTGTGTGTCTGATCAGTGTGTGTGTGTGTGTCTGATCAGTGTGTGTGTGTGTGTCTGATCAGTGTGTGTGTGTGTCTGATCAGTGTGTGTGTGTGTGTGTGTGTCTGATCAGTGTGTGTGTGTGTGTCTGATCAGTGTGTGTGTGTGTGTCTGATCAGTGTGTGTGTGTGTCTGATCAGTGTGTGTGTGTCTGATCAGTGTGTGTGTGTCTGTTCAGTGTGTGTGTGTCTGATCAGTGTGTGTGTGTGTGTGTCTGATCAGTGTGTGTGTGTGTGTCTGATCAGTGTGTGTGTGTGTGTGTCTGATCAGTGTGTGTGTGTCTGATCAGTGTGTGTGTGTCTGTTCAGTGTGTGTGTGTCTGATCAGTGTGTGTGTGTGTGTGTCTGATCAGTGTGTGTGTGTGTGTCTGATCAGTGTGTGTGTGTGTGTGTCTGATCAGTGTGTGTGTGTGTGTGTGTGTCTGATCAGTGTGTGTGTGTCTGTTCAGTGTGTGTGTGTCTGATCAGTGTGTGTGTGTCTGTTCAGTGTGTGTGTGTCTGATCAGTGTGTGTGTGTCTGATCAGTGTGTGTGTGTGTGTCTGATCAGTGTGTGTGTGTGTGTGTGTTATTTGTCCTTCTCAGTAGACTGCCTCCCATCGTGCCACGCCTCCCTGGTACTTTTCAGAGCTCTGGTTCTCTCAGGATCAACGACCACATAGTCCACACGCTCACGTGCCCGCTCCCCATCGCTCGAACCCATCGAACCACCCAACACACTCTTTTTCTGAAAACAAAAAGACAGGAGGGACTTTTATTCTAAAACACAGACTTTTATTTTGAAACACGAAAGTGGAATTTTATTCTGAAACACAAACGTTTTAAATGTTTTATTCTGAAACATATTTTTCTTTTGAAACAGATATAATTTATCATATAAATGTATGTCTAGCACAGACCCATATTCCAAATGAACTAACCTGGTAAATAAACTAACCTGGTAAATGAACTAACCCAGTAAATAAACTAACCCGGTAAATAAACTAACCCGGTAAATGAACTAACCCGGTAAATGAACTAACCTGGTAAAATAAACTAACCCGGTAAAATGAACTAACCCGGTAAAATGAACTAACCCGGTAAATGAACTAACCCGGTAAATAAACTAACCCGGTAAATGAACTAACCCGGTAAATGAACTAACCCGGTAAAATAAACTAACCCGGTAAAATGAACTAACCCGGTAAAATGAACTAACCTGGTAAATGAACTAACCCGGTAAATGAACTATCCTGGTAAATAAACTAACCTTGTAAATGAACTAACCCGGTAAAATAAACTAACCCGGTAAAATAAACTAACCCGGTAAAATGAACTAACCCGGTAAATGAACTAACCTTGTAAATGAACTAACCTGGTAAATAAACTAACCTGGTAAAATAAACTAACCTGGTAAAATGAACTAACCTTGTAAATGAACTAACTGGTAAATCTACCCTGCACGCTAGAGACCACTGCCCTATGTACATAGTGTGGAGTGCGATTGAGATTGCGTCATCTGTGGATCTGTTGGGGCGGTATACGAATTGGAGTGGGTTTCCGGGATGATGGTGTAAGTTGTCTAGAATGGTTTAATGTTTAACAGGCTCCTAACAAACTGCGCTATTTTGTGTGTTTTTCCGCATTGTTTTGTAACTTATTTTGTACATAATGTTGCTGCTATCGTCTCTTATGATCGAAAAGAGCTTCTGAACATCAGAACAGCGATTACTCACCTCGAACTGGAGAAAGATTTCGACGCAAAGGATATACTGCTTCTCCGAGACCAGACCCAAATCGTTGTCATTAGCGTTAAGAAAAGACGGAAATACAGGGGGCGGAGATCGGGGTGCCTTGTGTGAGAATTCGTAGAGAGTGGGTAAACCGCCTCTACCATCCATTCTATTGGCCAACGTGCAATCACTGGAGAATAAACTGGATGATCTCAGCTCGAAACTATCCTACCAACGGGACATTAAAAACTGTAATATCTTATGTTTCACCGAGCCGTGGCTGAACGACGACACGGATAATATCCAGTTGGCTGGGTTTTCCGTGCATCGGCAGGACAGAACAGCTACGTCTGGTAAGACGAGGGGTGGTGGTTTGTGTCTATTTGCCAATAACAGCAGGTGCACGATGTCATGTCATGATAAACTGTAGACCACACGTAGCCGTCTATTTACCACCACAAACCGATGCTGGCACGAAGACTGCACTCAACGAGCTGTATAAGCGGCGCTCCCTAGTGGCCGGGGGACTTTAATGCAGGCAAACTTAAATCAGTTTTACCTCATTTCTACCAGTATGACACATGTGCAACCAGAGGGAAAAAAAACTCTACACCACCTTTACTCCACACACAGAGACGCATACAAAGCTCTCCCTTGCCCTCCATTTGGAAAATCTGACCATAATTCTATCCTCCTGATTCCTGCTTACAAGCAAAAACTAAAGCAGGAAGTACCAGTGACTCGCTCAATACGGAAGTGGTAAGATGACACGGATGCTACGCTACAGGACTGTTTTGCTAGCACAGACTGGAATATGTTCCGGGATTCATCCAATGGCATTGAGGAGTATACCACCTCAGTCACCGGCTTCATCAATAAGTGCATCGACGATGACGTCCCCACAGTGACCGTACGTACATATCCCAACCAGAAGCCATGGATTACAGGCAACATCCGCACCGAGCTAAAGGCTAGAGCTGCTGCTTTCAAGGAGCGGGACTCTAACCTGGACGCTTATAAGAAATCCCGCTATGTCCATCAAAAAGGCTAAGCGTCAATACAGGACTAAGATTGAATCATACTACACCAGCTCTGACGGTTGTCGGATGTGGCAGGGCTTGCAAACTGAAGCATGCATGAGAGCACCAGCTGTTCCGGACGACTGTGTGATCATGCTCTCCGTAGCCGATGTGAGCAAGACCTTTAAACAGGTCAACATTCATAAGGCCGCAGGGCCAGACGGATTACCAGGACGTGTACTCAGAGCATTCGCGGACCAACTGGCAAGTGTCTTCACTGACATTTTCAACCTCTCCCTGACCGAGTCTGTAATACCTACATGTTTCAAGCAGACCAGTATAGTCCCTGTTCCCAAGAAAGCGAAGGTAACCTGCCTAAATGACTACCACTCCATAGCACTCAATTGAAGTGCTTTGAAAGGCTGGTCATGGCTCACATCAACACCATCGTCCCGGAAACCCTAGACCCACTCCGATTCGCATACCGCCCTAACAGATCCACAGATGACACAATCTCAATCGCACTCCACACTGCCCTTTCCCACCTGGACAAAAGGAACACCTATATGAGAATGCTGTTCATTGACTACAGCTCAGCATTCAACACCACAGTGCCCTCAAAGCTCATCACTAAGCTAAGGACCCTGGGACTAAACACCTCCCCCTACAACTGGATCCTGGACATCCTGACGGGCCGCCCCCAGGTGGTAAGGGTAGGCGACAACACATCTGCCATGCTGATCCTCAACATGGGGGCCCCTCAGCGGTGCGTGCTTAGTCCCATCCTGTACAGCCCTGTTCAACCACATTTACATTTTAGTCATTTAGCAGACGCTCTTATCCAGAGCGACTTACAGTTAGTGTATGCATACATTTTTCATACTGGCCCCCCGTGGGAATCGAACCCACAACCCTGCCGTTGCAAGCACCATGCTCTACCAATTGAGCTACAGGAGGCCTACCACAACTCCAACAGGACTCCAACACCATCATTAAGTTTGCTGACGACACAACAGTGGTAGGCCTGATCACCGACAATGATGAGACAGCCTATAGGGAGGAGGTCAGAGACCTGACAGTGTGGTGCCAGGACAACAACCTCTCCCTCAACGTGAGCAAGACAAAGGAGCTGATCGTGGACTACAGGAAAAGGAGGGCGGAGCACGCCCCCATTCACATCGACAGGGCTGTAGTGGAGCGGGTCGAGAGTTTCAAGTTCCTTGGTGTCCACATCACCAACAAACTATTGTGGTCCAAACACACGACAACACCTTTTCCCCCTCAGGAGACTGAAAAGATTTGGCATGGGTCCCCAGATCCTCAAAAAGTTCTACAGCTGCACCATCGAGAGCATCCTGTCTCAGTCTCCAGTATCTATGCTGCAATAGTCTATGTGCCGGGGGGCTAGGGTCAGTCTGTTATATCTGGTGTAATTCTCCTGGCTTATCTGGTGTCCTGTGTGAATTTAAGTATGCTAATTCTCTCTCTCTCCCTCTCTCCCTCCCCTCCCGGAGGACCTGAGCCCTAGGATCAGGACTACCTTTCCTGATGACTCCTGGCTGTCCCCAGTCCACCTGGTCGTGCTGCTGCTCCAGTTTCAATTGTTCTGCCTGGTACTAGGGACCCCTGACCTGTTCACCAGACGTGCTACCTGCTGTTTTCGACTCTCTCTCTCGCTCTCTCTACTGCACCTGCTGTCTCGACCTCTGAATGCTCGGCTATGAAAAGCCAACTGACATTTACTCCTGAGGTACTGACCTGTTGCACCCTCTACAACCACTGTGATTATTATTTGACCCTGCTGGTCATCTATGAACGTTTGATCATCTTGAAGAACAATCTGGCCTTAAATGGCCATGTACTCTTATAATCTCCACCCGGCACAGCCAGAAGAGGTCTGGCCACCCCTCAGAACCTGGTTCCTCTCTAGGTTTCTTCCTAGGTTTCTGCCTTTCTAGGGAGTTTTTCCCTAGCCACCGTGGTTATACATCTGCATTGCTTGCTGTTTAGGGTTTTAGGCTGGGTTTCTGTATAGCACTTTGTGACATCTGCTGATGTAAAAAGGGCTTTATAAATACATTTGATTGATTGATCCTGACCGGTTGCATCACCGCCTGGCATGGCAACTGCTCGGCATCCTCTTAAAGGGAGTGCTCCTAATCTCAGCTTGTTACCTGTATAAAAGACATCTGTCCACAGAAGCAATCAATCAATCAGATTCCAAACTTTCCACCATGGCCAAGACCAAAGAGCTCTCCAAGGATGTCAAGGACAAGATTGTAGACCTACACAAGGCTGGAATGGGATACAAGAATATCGCCACGCAGCTTGGTGAGAAGGTGACAACAGTTGGTGCGATTATTCGCAAATGGAAGAAACACAAAAGAACTGTCAATCTCCCTTGGCCTGGGGCTCCATGCAAGATCTCACCTCGTGGAGTTGCAATGATCATGAGAACGGTGAGGAATCAGCCCAGAACTACACGGGAGGATCTTGTCAATGATCTCAAGGCAGCTGGGACCATAGTCACCAAGAAAACAATTGGTAACACACTATGCCGTGAAGGACTGAAATCCTGCAGTGGCCGCAAGGTCCCCCTGCTCAAGAAAGCACATATACAGGCCCGTCTGAAGTTTGCCAATGAACATCTGAATGATTCAGAGGAGAACTGGGTGAAAGTGTTGTGGTCAGATGAGACCAAAATCGAGCTCTTTGGCATCAACTCAACTTGCCGTGTTTTGAGGAGGAGGAATGCTGCCTATGACCCCAAGAACAACATCCCCACCGTGAAACATGGAGGTGGAAAAATTATGCTATGGGGGTGTTTTTCTGCTAAGGGGACAGGACAACTTCACCGCATTAAAGGGATGATGGACGGGGCCATGTACCGTCAAATCTTGGGTGAGAACTTCCTTCCTTCAGCCAGGGCATTGAAAATGGGTCGTGAATGGGTATTCCAGCATGACAATGACCCAAAACACACGGCCAAGGCAACAAAGGAGTGGCTCAAGAAGAATCACATTAAGGTCCTGGAGTGGCCTAGCCAGTCTCCAGACCTTAATCCCATAGAAAATCTGTAAAGGGAGCTGAAGGTTCGAGTTGCCAAACGTCAGCCTCGAAACCTTAATGACTTGGAGAAGATCTGCAAAGAGGAGTGGGACAGAATCCCTCCTGAGATGTGTGAAAACCTGGTGGCCAACTACAAGAAACGTCTGACCTCTGTGATTGCCAACAAGGGTACTAAGTCATGTTTTGCAGAGGGGTCAAATACGTATTTCCCTCATTAAAATGCAAATCAATTTATAACATTTTTGACATGTGTTTCTCTGGATTTTTTTCCCGTTATTCTGTCTCTCACTGTTCAATTAAACCTACCATTAAAATTATAGACTGATCATGTCTTTGTCAGTGGGCAAATGTACAAAATCAGCAGGGGATCAAATACTTTTTTCCCTCACTGTATATACTAGGCAGTGTCAGAGGAAGGCCCAAAAAATAGTCAGACTCCAGTCACCCACGTCATAGATTGTTCTCTCTGCTACCGCATGACAAGCGGTACCGGAGCGGCAAGTCTAGGTCCAAAATGCTCCTTAACAGTTTCTACCCAAAAGCCATAAGCCTGCTGAATAATTAATCAAATCGCCACAAGGACTATTTACATTTTTATACTTATACTTTTATACTATTTACAAAACCTTTTTATTGTATTTATTACTTTATTATATTTAGTAAATATTTTCTTAAATATTTCTGAACTGCGTTGTTGGTTAAGGGCTTGTAAGTAAGCATTTCACAGTAAGGTCTACACCTGTTGTATTCGGCGCATGTGACAAATAAAATTTGATTTAATATTCATTGAAGACTGGTCACTTTAATAATATTGACATACTGTTTTACCCACTTCATATGTATATACTGTTTTCTAGTCAAGGCTCATCATATATAACTACTGCTCTACACACCTTTTATATCCATATACTGTCTATACACACCATCCTATATAACTACTGCTACTTTTACATTAATATACTGTCGATACTGTCTATACAGATAATTATTTACATATATACATATTTATATTCCGGACTCTGACATTGCTCGTTCTGATATTTCTTAATTTCTTAATATTTTACTTTTTGGAATATGTGTTTATTGTTTTGTATTGCTGGGTATCACTGCACTGTTGGAGCTAGAAACACAAGCATTTAGCTAGGTATTACTGTGCTGTTGGAGCTAGCATTTACCTAGGTATTACTGTACTGTTGGAGCTAGAAACACAAGCATTTAGCTAGGTATTACTGTACTGTTGGAGCTAGCATTTAGCTAGGTATTACTGTACTGTTGGAGCTAGCATTTAGCTAGGTATCACTGCACTGTTGGAGCTAGAAACACAAGCATTTAGCTAGGTATTACTGTACTGTTGGAGCTAGAAACACAAGCATTTAGCTAGGTATTACTGAACTGTTGGAGCTAGAAACACAAGCATTTAGCTAGGTATTACTGAACTGTTGGAGCTAGAAACACAAGCATTTAGCTAGGTATCACTGCACTGTTGGAGCTAGAATAGAAACACAAGCATTTAGCTGCACCTGCCATAACATCTGCAAATCTGTGTTTGCAACCGATAAACTTTGATAAGATTGAAATGAGTAAAACAAACTGTTTCAGAATAAAAGTCTGCCCTCCTGTCGCTGGTAAGGATACCATAGATCACACTTGTCTTACCTGTCGTGGGGGTGTGGCCACTCTACCAGTGTGTAGGTCCAGGTCCAGGTACTCAACCTGTTTGTCCCCTCTAGGCCTCCGTAAGACCACAGGGCTCTGGAACACACACAGAAGTCCAGAAGTCCCCCACAAGAAAAATAAATAAAAAATTGACCAACTGGGGACATTTTGTTAGTCCCCACAAGGTCAAATGCTATTTCTAGGGGGTTTAGGGTTAAGGTTAGAATTGGTTTTAGGGTTAGAATTAGGCTTATGGTTAGGGTTAGGAGCTAGGGTTAGTTTTAGGGTTAGGAGCTAGGGTTAGGTTTAGGGTTAAGGTTAGGTTTTCGGGTTAAGGTTAGGGTTAAGATTAGGGTAAGGGTACGGGTTAGGTTTAGGGTTAGGGGTTAGGGAAAATAGGATTTTAAATGGGACTGAATTGTATGTCCCTACAAGGTTAGTTGTACAAGACTGTGTGTGTGTAGTGTGTGTGTGTGTGTGAATCTAACATACCGACTCGACGGCGGAGAGGGCGATGCTGGAGGTTGTCATGGCAACGTAGTTGTCATCTGGGTCGTCAGAGTCTGAGCTGGAGGCGGAGCTTTGACAGGAGGAGGGTCTACCGGACGGACATGTGTAACAGCTGGACGGACTGACACACATAAACAAAAGGTGAGGACTTTTATTCTGAAACACAGACTTTTATTTTGATACAGACCATTGGGTATAGGGTGTTCCCTTACTGCTCTAGAATTCAGGAAAAAATGGGTCAGTTCAAGACAGTGATCCTAAATTAATGTCAAAACATAGTTTTTTTGCCCCATGTCATTATAAATCACATACAATTATTCATTAGATGATTCTCTACAATATTATAACCTTAATATGCTTGTACTTAACAGTGTTGAGGAAATAAGAGTGTTATTTTGTTGTAACCATCTCTTCCATTTTCAGCCTTGGAAATATTTTGGAGGTGTTTCCGTGCTTGGTCAATCAAAAATCAACTTGATACCCTTTTTCATGTCCAGATGCTTTCATTGGCTATAATCATGTTAAGAAGGGCAGTTTCTATGGCGATTTAAAGGGAAAGACACCATGTAAACTGGAACCGATTGTCTTTGGGCAGGGGTAGTCTGTGTTGGTCCCAGATTCTCTAAAACAACATAGGAGGCGGCTTATGGTAAAGACATTTGTGACCATATACTTTTAAATAAATAAGCTTTTTGTGCAATGTCTGGGATCTTTTATTTCAGCTCATGAAACATGGAACCAACATGTTGCGTTTATATTTTTGTTCAGTATATAATTCCTTCTCGTAACTATCTAGGCTCTCTCCTCCTCCTTTTCCCTTCATAACACATCAGCTGTCTGTGACCAGGCAAAAAAAAAAACTTTCCAAGCCAAACCTTCATATCATAACCGTTAACCGCTACACACAGCCTACATCGTGGTCACGTCATTGTCAACATAGCGACTAGAACTAACGTATTAGTAAACCAGCTACAATCATGGAGTGATTACAGTGTACAGTCAGCAAGCAGTTTATCAGTTACACCAGCGTGCCCTGGTGGCAATACATTTATAAAACCAAAAGCTGACCTTGACTTGGAAGAGTTCCAGTGTTGGATAGCCATAGCCAGCTAGCTAACATAGCATCCCTCTCTGTTTAAACCGGGTGTTTGAGTAGGCTAAACTAGCTAGCTGCATTTGACACTAGCTAAGTAAGTGAAAGTGGGGAAAAAAAGTATTACGAAATATAGTTAGCTCTCTCTCTCTTGCTCTCTCTTGCTCAGTATTCAAAACTGTTCAACTATTGTCTTTCTCTCTCTGAGTCAACTACTCACCACATTTTATGCACTGCAGTGCTAGCTAGCTGTAGCTTATACTAGATTCATTCTCTGATCCTTTGATTGGGTGGACAACATGTCAGTTCATGCTGCAAGTGCTCTGATAGGTTGGAGGACGTCCTCCGGAAGTTGTCATAATTACTGTGTAAGTCTATGGAAGGGGGTGAGAACCAAGAACCTCCTAGGTTTTGTATTGAAGTCAATGTACCAAGAGGAGGACGGAAGCTAGCTGTCCTCCGGCTACACCATGGTGCTACCCTACAGAGTGCTGTTGAGGCTACTGTAGACCTTCATTACAAAACAGTGTGTTTTAATCAATTATTGGGTGACGTGAATATATTTAGTATAGTTTTATCTAGAAAGGATAAAGTTTTTTAATGTTGCACTATTTACATTTTTATGAAATTCACTGAGGAGGATGGTCCTCCCCTTCCTCCTCTGAGGAGCCTCCACTGATTCTATATATATATATATATATATATATATATATATATATATATATATATATATACAGTGCATTCCAAAGTATTCAGACCCCTTGACCTTTTCAACATTTTGTTACGTTACAGCCTTTTTCTTTTTTTTTTGAGAACTCTGTTTATTAAGTTTTACACACACACAGACAAGACAAAGCAATATAAATAATATACTCAACTAGACAAAAATACAAATAATACATATAAAAAAAAAATAACTTTAAAGATACCATACTTTAGACAAGTTAAACACACCAGGCAGAAGGCTACAAAAGGTTAAAGGGCAATCTATAGTATAGGGACAGAGCAAACACCTCACCATTGTTCCTGTAAACAGTTAAGGGATGGGGTGGAGAAATGCAACCACTCACAGACAGTCAAGGCCACAGACCAATCATCCACTGGACCAAAAATAAAAAGTTTACAATGCTTTAAAATAAAAAATGAATATTGATAATTTTATGTAGGCGTGAACAGAATTAAAAAATAAAAATAACTGGGAAAAACAAGCTCACACCTTAGTCTCTGCCCGGGCGAGATGAACAAGGCATCCGCAGGTCACAATCAATAAGCACATCAACCTTAATGCCCCCCACCCCCACCCCAGAAAAAAACACAGAGAAATGCTCATCCAACCCCTAAGTCACAGGGGGGTCAAATACAGACTTATTTTGGTTTTAATAGGAATGCTATCAGAGGATGGACTGTTTAAAGTAAGACCGGAATGGAGCCCAAGCCTCATTAAACAGTTTGGGGTTCCCCCGTGAATTGAATTAAATTTTTTCTAGTTTCAGAGAGCACAACACATCTCTCACCCAATATTTATAAGATGGGGGAGCTGCCATCTTCCAGTTCTGTAGTATTAGCCGTCTAGCTAAAAGAGTTGTATAAGCAACAGTGTCCGACTGGATTCTTGACAGGGGGGTGCTTATGGGCAGTACTTCCAGATTCCCAGGTGTCTTCCCCAAGTTCCTCCCCCAAATCCTTTTCCCATCGAGTCTTTAAAGGCACCAAAGAAGGGTTCTGTAAGTCATGAATGATTGCATATACATCTGAAATTGCGCCCCTAGGAAGCTTGTTCAGCTCCAGGTTGCTCTCTATAGCTGTATTCACAGGCCTATGGGGAAATTCAGGTGTGTTAGCTCTGACAAAGTTCCTAGTCTGGAGATAGCGGAAAAAGTGGGATTGGGGGAGGTTGAACCTTTCCTGTAGCTGAGCAAAAGAGGCAAATGTATCATCAAAGAATAATTGGGCTAGTGAGGAGAGGCCTAGTGAGTGCCAGATGTCAAAAGCCCCATCATTCAAAGATGGAGGAAATAAAATGTTCTGATTGATTGGGCCTGATAGAGAAAAGCCTCGGAGGCCAAAGGCTAAGCGGAACTGATTCCAAATTTTAAGAGACTGCTTTACAATTGGGTTGACACACCTTTTGCCTAGGGACACTGGGAGAGACGAGCACAACACAGAAGAAAGTGCAGCAGGTTTACACGATTCAGACTCCATCTGGACCCAGATTGGTCTAGGGCCAGTAGGATCAGTCTGCAGCCAGTACAGAAGGGCTCTGAAATTTGCAGCCCAATAGTATGTCTGAAAATTTGGTAGAGCTAAACCCCCAATGACTTAGGCTTCTGTAAATGTTTTCTACCAATCCGTGGTACCTTGCCATCCCAAATAAAATGCATGAATGTTTGATCCAGTGAAATAAAAAAAGATTTTGGAATAAAAATGGGTAGACATTGAAATAAATATAGAAATTTGGGCAACACACTCATTTTAATGACATTAATCCTTCCGATAAGAGAAAGAGGTAGCGTATTCCAAAAAGCAAAAGATTGTTTCAAACTGTCTGCTAGAGCAACCAAGTTTTCCTGAAACAGATTTGAATATTTCCTTGTCACTTTAACTCCCAAGTAGGTGAATTGATCCCGGACAATCCTAAACTGAGAACTTGTAAAAGAGCACTTTAAAGCAGCCTTGTTTACAGGAAAAAGCTCACTCTTGCCTAGATTCAGCTTGTACCCTGAGATTGATCCAAACCTTTTAAGAACAGATAAGGCGCGTGGCAATGAGGTATCAGGGTTAGAGATAAACAAAAGGAGGTCATCCGCATATAGCGAGACTTTCTGCTCTGAGCCCGTCCGGATTATTCCTTGAATGGCATCATTAGAGCGTAATGCAATGGCGAGAGGTTCGATTGCCAAAGCAAACAACAAGGGGGAGAGTGGACAGCCCTGTCTGGATCCGCGGTGCAAGGGAAAATAGTCAGAGGACAAGTTGTTAGTCCGTACCGAAGCCATGGGGGAAAAATAAAGAATCTTTATCCACGCAATGAATTTGGGGCCAAAGCCAAATCTATAAAGGGTGGCTGTTAGGTAATCCCACTCAACGCGGTCAAACGCTTTTTCTGCATCAAGTGAGACCACCACCTCTGGGTCCTCCGACGCAGGGGGAGTACAGTATATTCATAAGGCGCCTAATATTGAAAAACAAATGCCTATTTCTCACAAAGCCAGTCTGGTCAGAGTGTATTACTTGATGCAGCGAGCCTTCCATACGGATGGCTAAAAGCTTGGCTAGGGATTTTGTAATCACAGTTTAAAAGCGAGATTGGGCGAAAGGATCCACATTCCAGGGGTCTTTGTTTTTCTTTAATAGTAATGAAATTGAAGCTTGATAAAGACTAGGCGGTAGCTTTGAGGTATTAAGGCACTCTGCAAATAGTCGAGACAAGAATGGGCAAAGCAGACCAGAAAACGTCTTGTAAAATTCGGTTGGAAAACCATCCGGACCCGGTGATTTACCGCTTTTCATTGCGGACACTGCTGTTGCAATCTCCTCAGGTGTAAATTATTCTTCTAGATAGTCATGGGTGTCTGTATCAATTGAAGGCATATTCAGGCCATTAAAGAAGGAATCAATCAGCAAAGGGTCTTGAGGGGATTCAGAGGTGTATAGCGCAGAATAAAATTGTTTGAATTGATCATTGATCTCTTTATGTATAACTGTGGTGGCACCAGACGGGGTCCTTATTTGTGGGATTAAACGTGAGGCCTCAGATTTACGGATCTGATGTGCAAGGAGTTTACTGGCCTTGTCGCCTTGTTCATACACTCTGTACCGAGCTCGCAAGAGTAGCTGTTCAGCTTGCCTGGTAGAAAGCTCATCAAATTCAGATTGGAGTAGTTGGCGCTCTTTATGCAGATCAGAGGAAGGAACCGTGGCATACTTCTCATCCAATGTGGCTATGGATTCGCTCAGGTCCCGAAGTCGCTGAGAGCGAACTCTGTTTTGGTTGGCTGTATAAGAAATAATTTGGCCACGTAGGTATGCTTTGAGAGACTCCCATATGGTAGAGCAGGACATACCTGGTGTTGAATTAGTTTCTAGGAATAAGGTGATTTCAGAAGAAATGAAATTGACAAACTCCTTATCTGAGAGTAAAATGGGGTTAAGACGCCATTGATAACACATAGGAGGTCGCTGGGGAAACTCTAGTTCAAGCACTAATGGTGAATGGTCCGAAATAACAATACTCTTGTAAGTACACTGCGAAGGTTAGGCAAAAGTTTTTGTCCAAAAAGAAGTAATCAATCCGGGAGTATGTTTGATGAACATGAGAATAAAAGGAATACTGTCTATCTGTAGGATGTAGGAAACGCCAGGCCTCAAACATGGCATATTTCTGAAGAAAGGCTTGAATAAGTAGGGCACATTTAGATGGGCCTGTAGTTGTTCGTGAGGACTTGTCAAGAACTGGGGACATTTTGCAGTTGAAATCCCCCCTAAAATCAATAAATGAGAATCTAAATTGGGTATAGCAGACAAAAAGGAAGAAATGAAACTTGTGTCATCCCAATTGGGAGCATAAACACTAGCCATTTACAGCCTTTTTCTAAAATGGATTAAATTGTTTTTGTCCCTCATCAATCTTCACACAATATCACATAATGACAAAGCAAAAACAGGTTTAAAAAAATAATATTAATAAATATTCAGACCCTTTACTCAGTACTTTGTTGAAGCACCTTTGGCAGCGATTACAGCCTCAAGTCTTTTTGGGTATGACGCTACAAGCTTGGCACACCTGTATTTGGGGAGTTTCTCCCATTCTTCTCTGCAGATCCTCTCAAGCTCTGTCAGGTTGGATAGGGAGCGTCGCTGCACAGCTATTTTCACGATGTTCGATCGGGTTTAAGTCCGGGCTTTGGCTGGGACACTCAAGGACATTCAGAGACTTGTCCTGAAGCCACTCCTGCGTTGTCTTGGCTGTGTACTTAGGGTCGTTGTCCTGTTGGAAGGTGAACCTTCACCACCATGCTTCACCGTACGGACGGTGCCAGGTTTCCTCCAGACGTGACGCTTGGCATTCAGGCCAAAGAGTTCAACCTTGGTTTCATCAGACCAGAGAATCTTGTTTCTCATGGTCTGAGAGTCTTTAGGTGCCTTTTGGCAAACTCCAAGCGGGCTGTCATGTGCCTTTTACTGATTGGTGTAGTGCTGCAGAGATGGTTGTCCTTCTGGAAGGTTCTCCGGAAGTACTCTGTAGCTCTGTCAGAGTGAGCAGGCATACTAGCCCAAGCCAATGGCATGTACCAGATGCTCAGCAATTACTGGCCTGAGACCAAACCACACGACCAACAACATTAGACACTTTATGGAACACAAAGCCTTCACTATTTCATCCTGGAATATCCAAGGCCTGAGGTCATCTGCCTTTGGCCTAAAGAGCAGGAACCTGGACTTCACCAAAGAAATCCGAAATACAGACATTGTCATCCTACAAGAAACATGGTATAGAGGAGACGGACCCACTGGTTGCCCTCTAGGTTACAGAGAGCTGGTAGTCCCATCCACCAAACTAACAGGTGTGAAACAGGGAAGGGACTCAGAGGGTATGCTAATTTGGTATTGAGCAGACCTACCTCATTCTATTAAATTAATCAAAACAGGAACATTTTACATTTGGCTAGAAATTCAAAAGGAAATGATCTCAACAGAGAAAAATGTCCTCCTGTGTGCTACCTACAGTTGAAATCGGAAGTTTACATACACCTTAGCCAAATACATTTAAACTCAGTTTTTCACAATACCTGACATTTAATCCTAGTAAAAAAATCCCTGTCTTAGGTCAGTTAGGATCACCACTTCATTTTAAGAATGTGAAATGTCAAAATAATAGTAGAGAGAATTATTTCTTTCAGCTTTAATTTCTTTCATCACATTCCCAGTGGGTCAGATTTTTTTTTTCTTCTGAGGTCTTGGCTGATTTATTTTGATTTTCCCATGATGTCAAGCAAATAAGCACTGAGTTTGAAGGTAGGTCTTGAAATACATCCACAGGTATCAGAAGCTTCTAAAGCCATGACATCATTTTCTGGAATTTTCCAAGCTGTTTAAAGGCACCGTCAAGTTAGTGTATGTAAACTTCTGACCCACTGGAATTGTGATACAGTAAATTATAAGTGAAATAATCTGTCTGTAAACAATTGTTGGAAAAATTACTTGTGTCATGCACAAAGTAGATGTCCTAACCGACTTGCCAAAACTATCGTTTGTTAACAAGACATTTGTGGAGTGGTTGAAAAACAAGTTTTAATGACTCCAAACTAAGTGTATGTAAACTTCCGACTTCAACTGTATATCCCCCCACTAAAATCCCCATACTTTAATGAAGACAGCTTCACCATCCTGGAGGGGGAAATCAATCATTTCCAGGCCCAGGGACATGTACTAGTCTGTGGCGACCTAAATGCCAGAACTGGACAAGAACCTGACACCATCAGCACACAGGGGGACAAACACCTACCTGGAGGTGACAGCATTCCCTCCCCCATATGCCCCCCTAGGCACAACTACGACAACATAACCAACAAAAACGGGTCACAACTCCTGCAGCTCTGTCGCACACTGGGTATGTACATAGTCAATGGTAGGCTTCGAGGGGACTCCTATGGTAGGTACACACATACAGTGGGGAAAAAGTATTTAGTCAGCCACCAATTGTGCAAGTTCTCCCACTTAAAAAGATGAGAGGCCTGTAATTTTCATCATAGGTACACGTCAACTATGACAGACAAAATGAGGAAAAAATTTCCAGAAAATCACATTGTAGGATTTTTAATGAATTTATTTGCAAATTATGGTGGAAAATAAGTATTTGGTCAATAACAAAAGTTTCTCAATACTTTGTTATATACCCTTTGTTGGCAATGACACAGGTCAAACGTTTTCTGTAAGTCTTCACAAGGTTTTCACACACTGTTGCTGGTATTTTGGCCCATTCCTCCATGCAGATCTCCTCTAGAGCAGTGATGTTTTGGGGCTGTCGCTGGGCAACACGGACTTTCAACTCCCTCCAAAGATTTTCTATGGGGTTGAGATCTGGAGACTGGCTAGGCCACTCCAGGACCTTGAAATGCTTCTTACGAAGCCACTCCTTCATTGCCCGGGCAGTGTGTTTGGGATCATTGTCATGCTGAAAGACCCAGCCACGTTTCATCTTCAATGCCCTTGCTGATGGAAGGAGGTTTTCACTCAAAATCTCACGATACATGGCCCCATTCATTCTTTCCTTTACACGGATCAGTCGTCCTGGTCCCTTTGCAGAAAAACAGCCCCAAAGCATGATGTTTCCACCCCCATGCTTCACAGTAGGTATGGTGTTCTTTGGATGCAACTCAGCATTCTTTGTCCTCCAAACACGACGAGTTGAGTTTTTACCAAAAAGTTATATTTTGGTTTCATCTGACCATATGACATTCTCCCAATCCTCTTCTGGATCATCCACATGCACTCTAGCAAACTTCAGACGGGCCTGGACATGTACTGGCTTAAGCAGGGGGACACGTCTGGCACTGCAGGATTTGAGTCCCTGGCGGCGTAGTGTGTTACTGATGGTAGGCTTTGTTACTTTGGTCCCAGCTCTCTGCAGGTCATTCATTTATTATTATTATTATTATTATTATTATTATTCACTAGGTCCCCCCGTGTGGTTCTGGGATTTTTGCTCACCGTTCTTGTGATCATTTTGACCCCACGGGGTGAGATCTTGCGTGGAGCCCAGATCGAGGTAGATTATTAGTGGTCTTGTATGTCTTCCATTTCCTAATAATTGCTCCCACAGTTGATTTCTTCAAACCAAGCTGCTTACCTATTGCAGATTCAGTCTTCCCAGCCTGGTGCAGGTCTACAATTTTGTTTCTGGTGTCCTTTGACAGCTCTTTGGTCTTGGCCATAGTGGAGTTTGGAGTGTGACTGTTTGAGGTTGTGGACAGGTGTCTTTTATACTGATAACAAGTTCAAACAGGTGCCATTAATACAGGTAACGAGTGGAGGACAGAGGAGCCTCTTAAAGAAGAAGTTACAGGTCTGTGAGAGCCAGAAATCTTGCTTGTTTGTAGGTGACCAAATACTTATTTTCCACCATAATTTGCAAATAAATTCATTAAAAATCCTACAATGTGATTTTCTGGAGAAAAAAAATCTCAATTTGTCTGTCATAGTTGACGTGTACCTATGATGAAAATTACAGGCCTCTCTCATCTTTTTAAGTGGGAGAACTTGCACAATTGGTGGCTGACCAAATACTTTTTTCCCCCACTGTAGCTCATCTCTTGGCAGTAGTACTGTAGACTACTTTATCACTGACCTCAACCCAGAGTCTCTCAGAGCGTTCACAGTCAGCCCACTGACACCCCAATCAGATCACAGCAAAATCACAGTCTACTTGAACAGAGCAATACTCAATCATGAGGCATCAAAGCCAAAGGAACTGAATAATATTAAGAAATGCTATAGATGGAAGGAAAGTAGTGTTGAAACCTACCAAAAAACAAGCTATTTGTAACGATCCCGGCAGTCTGAGTCGGGTCCTGTCTGGTGACTAGTTTTTCCTGTTCGTGATCTCCAGTTTCCCGAGGGTTCGGGAACGCTCCGGGGAGCTCTCTTGTTTTCCGCACCTGCATCCCATCAGCAATCTGCACACCTGGTCCTGATCATCACCCTTCTTAGGCTCTGGCCGAACATCCAGTTCCTGCCGGATCGTTAGCCATGAACATCACTCGTCCGGAACCTTCACCCTACCTCTGCCTGATGGTCGGCGGCTGCCGAGCCATCATTGGACCAACAACTGCACCCTCAACAACTCATCCACGCCGCCCGCTCTGTTCCCTGGATTATTCTGCACCTTTTGAATCTGTAATAAACCCTCACCTTCGTTCAACTCTCCTTGTCCTGGTCTGCTTCTGGGTTCTGTCTGAGGGAACTGTGACAGAACGATCCGGCCTGTAATGAACCCAGCGGACCTGGACTCTGTTCGCCATGCCATTACCCAGCAGGAGAAGATGTTGGGCCATCATAGCACGGTACTACAGGAGATCGCGTTGTCAGTTCGCAACCTTTCTACCGGTCTGACGGAGGTCCAGAACCAACGCCAGTGTCCGGTGGAGGACCCACTACCGGTTTCACCCATCTCGCCTGCCGCTTCTGAAGTTGTGTCCCTCCGTGAGCCCAAGGTTCCGACGCCGGATAAATATGAGGGGGAGCTGGGAAGATGCCGTTCCTTCCTTATGCAGTGTGGATTAGTGTTCGATCTACAGCCCTACTCTTATGCCACAGACAAGGCTAGGATAGCCTTTGTGATTGAGTTGCTGCGTGGTCGAGCGCTGGAGTGGGCTTCAGCCGTTTGGGAACGACAGGATCCCTGCATGGCTTCATACCAGGGGTTCACGGCCGAGATGAGGAAGCTCTTCGACCATTCCGTCCGAGGGAGGGACGCAGCTAGGCGCCTGTTTTCGCTTCACCAAGGAACTCGCGAGCGTGGCCGACTTCGTGATCGAGTTCAAGACGTTGGCGGTGGAGAGTGGGTGGAACGAGGAGTCTCTGCAAGCGGCCTTTTACCAGGGTCTGTCGGAGCAGCTCAAGGATGAGTTGATCTCCTATCCGGAGCCTAGTGACCTGGACAGCTTGGTAGCCTTGTCTATTCGGGTGGATAATCGAGTCCGAGAGCGAAGGAGGGAGAAGCAATGGGGTCCGTCCAATCGATCAGCTTCTCAGTTCCCAGTCGGGTCGGGTGGTGGACCAGAACACGTCGATCATTCTCCACCACAATGGATTAGTGGAGAGGTCCGCTCTCCCGATTCTGAACCCATGCAAGTGGGGGGCGGCACGGGTTAACCAAGGAGGAGCGTCAACATAGACGTAAGACCAACTGCTGCCTCTACTGTGGTAGCTCGGGACATTACATCTCCACTTGTTCCCGGCGGTCGTCAAACTGCCCGGCTCGCTAAAGTTGGGAGGACTTTTAGCGAGCCAGTTTCAACCTCTCAGTACCTCTGTCAGACCCCGTTTCCCGGCTACCCTTGTGAACAGGAATCAGAGCTTAGCGCTTAACGCTTTTATCGATTCAGGTGCCGATGGAAGCTTTCTTGATGCCGAGTTGGTGGAACAGCTGGGGCTTTCCAAGGAGCAATTGCCGGAAGCCATTGAGGCGACCACTCTGAACGGCAGTAGTCTGGCACGTATCACGATGAGGACTGAACCCGGTTAAGATGCGGTTGTCGGGGAATCATTCTGAGATGATTTCATTCTTCATTCTGCCGTCTTCCCATGTTCCTCTGGTCCTTGGATACCCCTGGCTGAAGGAACACAATCCCACGTTCGATTGGGTGACGGGCAAGGTAACGAGTTGGAGCCTTGATTGTCATGCTAACTGTCTCAAGACTGCCTGCCCCCATTCGGTTCCCAGTCAGGTGATTGAGGCTAAACCCCCAGATTTGTCCCTGGTTCCCGAGACATATCACGATTTGGGGAAGTTTTCAGTAAGCAGAAGGCTCTGTCACTCCCTCCCCACCGACCATATGATTGTGCCATCAACCTGGTCCCTGGAGCTGTCTACCCCAAGGGAAGGTTATACAGTATCTCCCGACCTGAACGTGAGGCGTTGGAGACCTACATCAAGGAGTCCCTAGCTGCTGGTCTCGTTCGTCCCTCGTCATCACCCCTGGGGGCAGGATTCTTCTTTGTGGGTAAGAAGGATGGCTCTCTTCGACCGTGTATTGATTATCGGGGGTTGAATGACATCACGGTCAAGAACAAGTATCCCCTGCCCTTGATGAGTTCTGCCTTCGACTCCTTACAGGGTGCTACGGTGTTCACCAAGCTAGACCTACGCAATGCGTATCACCTGGTCCGGATCAGAGAGGGGGGACGAGTGGTTGACGGGTTTCAATACACCGATGGGTCACTTCGAGTATCAGGTGATGCCGTTTGGACTGACCAATGCTCCAGCGGTATTCCAGAGTATGGTGAACGGCGTCCTGAGAGATATGATCGGTCTCTTTGTGTTTGTTTACCTGGATGACATTCTGATCTTCTCGAAGGAACCTTCCGACCACGTCCAGCATGTCCGGCAGGTTCTGCAGCGATTGTTGGAGAATAGCCTGTTCGTGAAGGCCGAGAAGTGCGAGTTTCACGCCCACACGACATCCTTTCTCGGGTACATCATCTCCAGGGGAGAGATTAGGATGGACCAGGAGAAGGTTAGAGCGGTTCTGGAATGGGCCCAGCCCGGTACGAGATTGCAGCTCCAGAGATTTTTGGGGTTTGCGAATTTCTACCGCAGATTCATCCGGGATTACAGCCGTGTGGCCGCTCCATTAACTGCCTTGACTTCCAGTATCAGGACCTTCAAGTGGAATCCGGAGGCGGATCGAGCGTTTCTGGATTTGAAGAGGCGATTCACCAACGCACCGATTCTCTCTCAACCGGACACGGCCCGTCAGTTCGTCGTTGAAGTGGACGCGTCTGATGTGGGAGTTGGCGCCATCCTGTCGCAGCGATGCTCCACGGACAGTAAACTCCATCCCTGCGCCTACTACTCTCGTCGCCTTTCGCCTGCGGAGAGGAATTACGATGTGGGTAACCGGGAGCTTCTCGCGGTGAAACTTGCCTTGGAGGAGTGGCGCCACTGGTTGGAGGGGGCGGAGCAACCGTTTATTGTCTGGACTGACCACAAGAATCTTGCTTACGTGCAATCGGCTAAACGTCTCAACTCCCGTCAGGCCAGGTGGGCGTTGTTTTTCGGACGATTCAAGTTTGTCCTGACGTTCCGACCTGGATCTAAGAACGGCAAGGCGGACGCCTTGTCCCGGATGTTCTCCAAGACGGAGGAGAGTGGGTCCAAGACCGAGACAATTCTCCCCCGGAACTGCGTCGTGGGAGCTGTTAGGTGGAAGATTGAGGAGGAGGTGATGGCGGCTCTTCGGACGCAGCCCGGTCCCGGTAACGGTCCACCCGGTCGGTTGTTTGTGCCGAGTCGGTTCGTCCTGCGGTCCTCAAATGGTCCCACGCCAGCAAGATGGCTTGTCACCCTGGCGTGGCTCGGACGATGGCGTTTCTTCGCAGAGCGTTTTTGGTGGCCTGCCATGGCCGAGGATACTCGGGGTTATGTTGCTGCCTGTCCAGTGTGTGCGCAGAATAAGAGTACCAATCGGCCCAGCTCTGGACTACTTCACCCCCTTCCTATTCCCCAGCGACCATGGTCGCATCTGGCCCTGGACTTTGTCACTGGGTTGCCCGCTTCTGAGGGGAACACGGTCGTTCTGACTATCGTGGACAGATTCAGCAAGTTCGCCCACTTTGTGCCAATTGCCAAGCTTCCCTCTGCCTCGGAGACGTCCGAGATCCTGGTTAGGGAGGTTTTCAGGGTCCACGGGTTGCCCAGTGATATCGTTTCCGACCGTGGTCCTCAGTTTACCTCTGCTGTCTGGAAGTCCTTCTGTTTTGCCATTGGAGCTACAGTCAGTCTCACATCTGGTTTTCACCCCCAATCTAATGGTCAGGCGGAGAGAGCCAACCAGAAGATGGAATCCACGCTACGCTGCCTGGCCTCTTCCAACCCCACCTCCTGGGTCTCTCAGTTGCCTTGGGTTGAGTATGCCCACAATACTCTCCCTACATCTGCCACTGGTATGTCTCCCTTCCAGTGCCTGTATGGCTACCAACCTCCCTTGTTCCCTTCTCAGGAGAAGGAGCTCTCAGTGCCTTCTGTTCAGGCCCATATTCGTCGTTGCCACCGGACCTGGCATCGGGCCAGAAAGGCACTCTTAGAGTTTCGGACCGGTATCAGCTCCAGGCGAATCGTCGCCGGATCCCCGCTCCCACCTACACCATCGGAGATAGGGTCTGGTTGGCCACACGGGATCTTCCTTTACGGACTGAGTCTAGGAAGTTGTTACCGAAGTTCATTGGTCCGTTTGTGGTGGAGAAGGTGATCAATACAGTGGCAGTTCGACTCAAACTACCGAGGACGCTCTGAGTCCATCCCACCTTTCATGTCTCCTGCCTCAAGCCTGTCTTCCTCAGTCCTCTGTTGCCTCCTCCGCCTCCTCCTCCTCCTCCTCGGATGATCGGAGGTGGTCCTGCCTACACGGTGCGCCGCATCATGGATTCCAGACGGCGGGGCCGGGGTTTCCAGTATCTCGTGGACTGGGAGGGGTATGGCCCTGAAGAGAGGAGTTGGATTCCGCGGCGACAGGTCCTAGATGCTGACCTCATCAGTGATTTCTACCGCCTCCATCCTGGCGCTCCGGGAAGTCCGCCCGGTGGCGTTCGCCGGAGGGGGTACTGTAACGATCCCGGCAGTCTGAGTCGGGTCCTGTCTGGTGACTAGTTTTTCCTGTTCGTGATCTCCAGTTTCCCGAGGGTTCGGGAACGCTCCGGGGAGCTCTCTTGTTTTCCGCACCTGCATCCCATCAGCAATCTGCACACCTGGTCCTGATCATCACCCTTCTTAGGCTCTGGCCGAACATCCAGTTCCTGCCGGATCGTTAGCCATGAACATCACTCGTCCGGAACCTTCACCCTACCTCTGCCTGATGGTCGGCGGCTGCCGAGCCATCATTGGACCAACAACTGCACCCTCAACAACTCATCCACGCCGCCCGCTCTGTTCCCTGGATTATT
>NC_059230.1:1916688-1936688 GCF_020615455.1 Coregonus clupeaformis
AGTAACATATACACAGATAGTAGTAGCAGATAGTAGTAACAGATAGTAGTAGCAGATAGTAGTAACAGATAGTAGTAGCAGATAGTAGTAACAGATAGTAGTAACAGATAGTAGTAGCAGATAGTAGTAACATATAGTAGTAACAGATAGTAGTAACAGATAGTAGTAACATATACACAGATAGTAGTAACAGATAGTAGTAACATATACACAGATAGTAGTAACAGATAGTAGTTGCAGATAGTAGTAACAGATAGTAGTAGCAGATAGTAGTAGCAGATAGTAGTAACAGATAGTAGTAGCAGATAGTAGTAACATAGTAGTAACAGATAGTAGTAGCAGATAGTAGTAGCAGATAGTAGTAACAGATAGTAGTAACAGATAGTAGTAACAGATAGTAGTAACATATACACAGATAGTAGTAGCATATAGTAGTAACAGATAGTAGTAGCAGATAGTAGTAACAGATAGTAGTAACAGATAGTAGTAGCATATAGTAGTAACAGATAGTAGTAACATATAGTAGTAACAGATAGTAGTTGCAGATAGTAGTAGCAGATAGTAGTAGCAGATAGTAGTAACAGATAGTAGTAGCAGATAGTAGTAACATAGTAGTAACAGATAGTAGTAGCAGATAGTAGTAACATATAGTAGTAGCAGATAGTAGTAACATATAGTAGTAGCAGATAGTAGTAACAGATAGTAGTAACAGATAGTAGTAACATATACACAGATAGTAGTAGCAGATAGTAGTAACAGATAGTAGTAGCAGATAGTAGTAACAGATAGTAGTAGCAGATAGTAGTAACAGATAGTAGTAACAGATAGTAGTAGCAGATAGTAGTAACATATAGTAGTAACAGATAGTAGTAACAGATAGTAGTAACATATACACAGATAGTAGTAACAGATAGTAGTAACATATACACAGATAGTAGTAACAGATAGTAGTTGCAGATAGTAGTAACAGATAGTAGTAGCAGATAGTAGTAGCAGATAGTAGTAACAGATAGTAGTAGCAGATAGTAGTAACATAGTAGTAACAGATAGTAGTAGCAGATAGTAGTAACATATAGTAGTAGCAGATAGTAGTAACAGATAGTAGTAGCAGATAGTAGTAACAGATAGTAGTAGCAGATAGTAGTAACATATAGTAGTAGCAGATAGTAGTAACATATAGTAGTAGCAGATAGTAGTAACAGATAGTAGTAGCAGATAGTAGTAACATATAGTAGTAACAGATAGTAGTAACAGATAGTAGTACCATATACACAGATAGTAGTAACAGATAGTAGTAACATATACACAGATAGTAGTAACAGATAGTAGTAACAGATAGTAGTAACATATAGTAGTAACAGATAGTAGTAACAGATAGTAGTAACAGATAGTAGTAACATATACACAGATAGTAGTAGCAGATAGTAGTAACAGATAGTAGTAACAGATAGTAGTAACAGATAGTAGTAGCAGATAGTAGTAGCAGATAGTAGTAGCAGATGGTAGTAGCAGATAGTATTAACAGATAGTAGTAGCAGATAGTAGTAACATATACACAGATAGTAGTAACAGATAGTAGTAACAGATAGTAGTAGCAGATGGTAGTAGCAGATAGTAGTAACAGATGGTAGTAACAGATAGTAGTAACAGATAGTAGTAACAGATAGTAGTAACAGATAGTAGTCATACACACATAATGGCTGTTTTTACTAACAGTACATTATTCTATTATTATAAACTGGGTGGTTCAAGCCCTGAATGCTGATTGGCTGACAGCCGTGGTATATCAGAGAGTATACCACAGGTACGACAAAACATTTATTTTACTGCTCTAATTATGTTGGTAACCAGTTTATAAAAGCAATAAGGCACCTCGGGGGTTTGTGGTTTATGGCCAATATACCACAGCTAAGGGCTGTGTCCAGGCACTCCACGTTGTGTCGTATTTAAGAACAGCCCTTAGCCGTGGTATATTGGCTATATTCCACACCCCCTCGGGCCTTACTGTTTAATTATACAATAACGACCACATCACCATTCAACAAAACTATCCTCCTAGATTCTACACAATTATTAAATAATTCAAATACAGGTTAAATCCCAGTCAGGTGAAACTAAACATACTGTTGCCCCAAGCCAAACCCACCGTATCTTCTGGATTCTCAACCAGACCCAGCCAAACCCACTGTAGCTTTTGGATTCTCAACCAGACTCAGCCAAACCCACCATAGCTACTGGAGTCTCAACCAGACTCAGCCAAACCCACCGTAGCTTCTGGAGTCTCTCAACCAGACTCAGCCAAACCCACCGTAGCTTCTGGAGTCTCTCAACCAGCCTCAGCCAAACCCACCGTAGCTACTGGAGTCTCAACCAGACCCAGCCAAACCCACCGTAGCTTTTGGAGTCTCAACCAGACCCAGCCAAACCCACCGTAGCTTTTGGATTCTCAACCAGACCCAGCCAAACCCACCGTAGCTTTTGGATTCTCAACCAGACTCAGCCAAACCCACCATAGCTACTGGAGTCTCAACCAGACTCAGCCAAACCCACCGTAGCTACTGGAGTCTCACAACCAGACTCAGCCAAACCCACCGTAGCTACTGGAGTCTCAACCAGACTCAGCCAAACCCACCGTAGCTACTGGAGTCTCAACCAGACTCAGCCAAACCCACCGTAGCTACTGGAGTCTCAACCAGACTCAGCCAAACCCACCGTAGCTTCTGGATTCTCAACCAGACTCAGCCAAACCCACCGTAGCTACTGGAGTCTCAACCAGCCTCAGCCAAACCCACCGTAGCTTCTGGAGTCTCTCAACCAGACTCAGCCAAACCCACCGTAGCTACTGGAGTCTCAACCAGCCTCAGCCAAACCCACCGTAGCTACTGGAGTCTCTCAACCAGACTCAGCCAAACCCACCGTAGCTTTTGGAGTCTCTCAACCAGACTCAGCCAAACCCACCGTAGCTACTGGAGTCTCACAACCAGACTCAGCCAAACCCACCGTAGCTACTGGAGTCTCAACCAGCCTCAGCCAAACCCACCGTAGCTACTGGAGTCTCTCAACCAGACTCAGCCAAACCCACCGTAGCTTTTGGAGTCTCATAACCAGACTCAGCCAAACCCACCGTAGCTACTGGAGTCTCACAACCAGCCTCAGCCAAACCCACCGTAGCTACTGGAGTCTCTCAACCAGACTCAGCCAAACCCACCGTAGCTTTTGGAGTCTCATAACCAGACTCAGCCAAACCCACCGTAGCTACTGGAGTCTCACAACCAGACTCAGCCAAACCCACCGTAGCTACTGGAGTCTCAACCAGCCTCAGCCAAACCCACCGTAGCTACTGGAGTCTCTCAACCAGACTCAGCCAAACCCACCGTAGCTTTTGGAGTCTCATAACCAGACTCAGCCAAACCCACCGTAGCTACTGGAGTCTCACAACCAGCCTCAGCCAAACCCACCGTAGCTACTGGAGTCTCTCAACCAGACTCAGCCAAACCCACCGTAGCTTTTGGAGTCTCATAACCAGACTCAGCCAAACCCACCGTAGCTACTGGAGTCTCACAACCAGACTCAGCCAAACCCACCGTAGCTACTGGAGTCTCAACCAGCCTCAGCCAAACCCACCGTAGCTACTGGAGTCTCAACCAGACTCATAGCAGTACATCGAGGAGCCTAAACCTCTACAAATGAATGCACTCACTAACTGTAAGTCGCTCTTGATAAGAACGTCTGCTGAATGACTAAAAATGTTAAATGTAAAATGTAACACTACACTACAGATCACATCAATAGAGAGCAGAGGAACACCTGAGAGACGTGTGTGTGTGTGTGTGTTTGTGTGCGAGTGTGTGTGTGAGCGACCATGTTTGTGTGTGCCTTACGTCTCCCTGCCCGTGTGAACTCTGTCATATATGTTTTTATCACCAGCATAGTCCTGCTAGCTAACTCAGGAACATTACAGCAGCTACATTATTCATCAGTAGTATGGACCAGGGAGACCCAGTCACTACATAATATTAGGATGGGAGAGAGATGGGGAGAGGGAGGGAGGGAGGGAGGAAGTGGGGGAGGGGGAGAGGGGGAGGGAGGGAGGGAGGGAGGGAGGGAGGGAGGAAGTGGGGGAGAGGGGGAGAGAGGGAGGGGGAGGGAGGGAGGGAGAGAGGGAGGGAGGGAGGGAGGGAGGAAGTGGGGGAGAGGGGAGAGGGGAGGGAGGGAGGGAGGGAGGGAGGGAGGAGGGAGAGGGAGGGAGGGAGGGAGGGAGGGAGGGAGGGAGGAAGAGGGGTAGAAGTAGGGACCAAGGAGAGGCACTCACTACATACTATGATGATGGGAACAATACACACATCTCTATGACAGAACACAGATCATCCTCAGAATAAACCTGAGTCATGATTCAACAGTGACACGCAATACATTTCTTCACCTGGGAACAGTACACACAAGTCCCCACCAAACACTCTACAACGACACCACTACATATGAATGGACATTTCCTTATGGTATTGCTACGTCACTAAATATCCCATGTAGTGTGGCTGGTACATACCCTTACGTCTCCTTGCCCGTGTGAACTCTCCAACAGTCTGTGAGTCAGTTCTCTCCAAGCCCAGGGGTTTTGGGTGGAGGGAGATGGGGCTCAGACCTGATTTGTTCAACATAAACAGCGTCTAATGTATAGATTTGACCTCATGTACAGTACGCCCATGTCCGTCAGACATGAGATCCAGATCAAACATAGCAGCAGGCCCATTCCACACAAACACAAAGCCAAAGAAAGCCCACACCACTAGGACAAATGACCACAACCAAAAGACCCCCCGTCACCTTTTGACCCCTATGACATCACATCGGAGCGCTACACACACTCCATGATCCGCTGAATGAATATACCACAGCGACAGCAACACATGGCTTCCCACCCAAAAAAAAAAGCCAGGAGGAAGACTGATAGATGAGATGACAGTAGGTTACACCTATGAAGCAGCGACAATAAAATAACGTTGATTAAACACAAAAACACCAAGGGACCACAGAGCAGTAAACACCTTTTAAAGCAAGATGGAGAATGACCAAACCAAGTCGAAACAGCCTGTACAGCAGAGCAGATTATCAACCACTGGCTGCTGCATATGCTACATAAACATATGGTTGTAAGCAGGCATGGATGACATAGCAGAATGAACACCCTTCCATACATAAACACTTACCTTTCCGGGGTTTGAGGTTTCGGTGAATGGGTGGTGGTTGGGTGTCTCCCCCTCCTCCCCCAGTGGTGTGTCTGCGAGATGGGGGTGTGTGGGGGTTGTGGGGGGAGGAGCGGAACCCCAGGTGTGCAGGTGGGGGTACCTGTCTCCCCAGCGAAGGCAGTTCTCCAGGGCAGGGGGTCATAATGACGTAGTTAGGGTCCTGGGAGGGGGGTCGGGTAAGGAGGGGGTCGGTAGGGAGACGAGGGAGGTGTCGGAAGCGCTCATGGGAACATAGTTCTCATCCACATCTTCATCTCCTGGACACATTCCACCTAATGGTACCATGCCGTTATTCATCTGGTGGTGGGGGGGAGATGCAGAGAGAGGGGGAGAGGGAGGGGAGGAGAGAGAGAGAGAGCAGGGGGAGAGAGAGGGGAGAGAGAGAGGGGAGAGAAAGGGGGGAGAGAGAGAGAGGAGAGAGAGATGCAGAGAGAGAGAGGGGAGAGAGGCACGGGGGGAGAGAGAGAGAGCGAGAGGGGGAGAGAGAGAGATGCAGAGCGAGAGAGAGAGAGAGACGGGGAGAGAGGGGGCAGAGAGAGAGAGAGAGGGGGGAGAGCGAGAGACAGTTGAGAAAGGTTAACTGTTTTAAGTGTGCATTGGTCTGAAACTAAAAAAAAAATAAAGAAGATGCACATGAGCACCACATTGCCTACTCCACCCATGCTCTACCAAGGTTTTTTTTTCAGCACACAGCTTTGAAGTACTAGTACAGTAGCTATGTTGGTCTATTGTACTTCAAACAATGTGTATGCAGGTTGCTTAGAATTCAAACCTTCTCAAACAGCCTAATTCATATTTGCTCCCACAATAATGTGATTTGTAATGCATACAAGTGAAAGTATTGGATTCGTCAACACACCACACTAAGCCCATTCCACTACCTTTTCAAGCTTTTTTAAAATTATTATACGGAAGCAAGCTCTGCTTCCAAGACCATCAGGCTTGATTGAGCTGTTTCGTCTCGTAGACTATCTCTAACTGGTTTATTTAGCAATACATGACAGTTTTTTGGGGGGTCAGTAGGTACCCAACATAACAACAGGAGGTGGTGTGTTGGACACAGTCACTCATATATAGAGGTCTATAGAGCCTGTCTGCATTCCTGATTTCCCTAAACTGTTAGCTTACCTGCGTAATATTGACATAAGCTAAGAAACACTTGTTTTGCAAACATGGTCCTGTTTTATCAATTGTTCATTACCTCTGTCAAATTAATATGGAGCTTAAAGTTGTGTGTATTTAAGGACCCTGTCTTTCAAATATAATTCGTAGAAATCCAAATAACTTCACATATCTTCATTGTAAAGGGTTTAAACACTGTTTCCCATGCTTGTTCAATGAACCATAAACAATTAATGAACATGCACCTGTGGAACGGTCATTAAGACAGCTTACAGACGGCAGGCAATTAAGGTCACAGTTATGAAAACTTAGGACACTAAAGAGGCCTTTCTACCTTCCGGAGACATTTGAAACCCCACCTCTTTAAGGAATACCTGGGATAGGATAAAGTAATCCTTCTACCCCCCCCCCAAAAAATAAAAATAAATTGTAAAGTGGTTATGCCACTGGCTATAAGGTGAATGCACCAATTTGTAAGTCGCTCTGGATAAGAGCGTCTGCTAAATGACGTAAATGTAAATGTAAATGTACTGACTCTGAAAAACACCAAAAGAAAGATGCCCAGGGTCCCTGCTCATCTGCGTGAACGTGCCTTAGGCATGCTGCAAGGAGGCATGAGGACTGCAGATGTGGCCAGGGCAATAAATTGCAATGTCCGTACTGTGAGACGCCTAAGACAGCGCTACAGGGAGACAGGACGGACAGCTGATCGTCCTCGCAGTGGCAGACCACGTGTAACAACACCTGCAAAGGATCGGTACATCCGAACATCACACCTGCGGGACAGGTACAGGATGGCAACAACAGCTGCCCGAGTTACACCAGGAACGCACAATCCCTCCATCAGTGCTCAGACTGTCCGCAATACGCTGAGAGAGGCTGGACTGAGGACTTGTAGGCCTGTTGTAATGCAGGTCCTCACCAGACATCACCGGCAACAACGTCGCCTATGGGCACAAACACCGTCGCTGGACCAGACAGGACTGGCAAAAAGTGCTCTTCACTGACGAGTCACGGTTTTGTCTCACCAGGGGTGATGGTCTGATTTGCGTCTATCGTCGAAAGAATGAGCGTTACACCGAGGCCTGTACTCTGGGGCGGGATCGATTTGGAGGTGGAGGGTCCGTCATAGTCTGGGGCGGTGTGTCACAACATCATTGGACTGAGCTTGTTGTCATTGCAGGCAATCTCAACGCTGAGCGTTATAGGGAAGACATCCTCCTCCCTCATGTGGTACCCTTCCTGCAGGCTCATCCTGACATGACCCTCCAGCATGACAATGCCACCAGCCATACTGCTCGTTCTGTGCGTGATTTCCTGCAAGACAGGAATGTCAGTGTTCTGCCATGGCCAGCGAAGAGCCTGGATTTCAATCCCATTGAGCACGTCTGGGACCTGTTGGATCGGAGGGTGAGGGCTAGGGCTATTCCCCCCAGAAATGTCTGGGAACTTGCAGGTGCCTTGGTGGAAGAGCGGGGTAACATCTCACAGCAAGAACTGGCAAATCTGGTGCAGTCCATGAGGAGGAGATGCACTGCAGCACTAAATGCAGCTGGTGGCCATACCAGATACTGACTGTTAGTTTTAATTTTTGACCCCCCCCTTTGTTCAGGGACACATTATTCAATTTATGTTAGTCACATGTCTGTGGAACTTGTTCAGTCTATGTCTCAGTTGTTGAATCTTGTTATGGTCATACAAATATTTACACATGTTAAGTTTGCTGAAAATAAACGCAGTTGACAGTGAGAGGACGTTTCTTTTTTTGCTGAGTTTATATACAGTATATACAGTACCAGTCAAACGTTTGGACACACCTACTCATTCAAGGGTTTTTCTTTATTTGTACTATTTTCTACATGAAGACATCAAAACTATGATATACACATATGGAATCATGTAGTAACCAAAAAAGTGCTAAACAAATCAAAATATATTTTATATTTGAGATTCTTCAAATAGCCACCCTTTGCTTTGATGACAGCTTTGCAACACTCTTGGCATTCTCTCAACCAGCTTCATGAGGTAGTCACCTGGAATGCATTCCAATTAACAGGTGTGCCTTCTTAAAAGTTAATTTGTGGAATTTCTTTCCTTCTTAATGCGTTTGAGCCAATCAGTTGTGTTGTGACAAGGTAGGGAGGGGTATACAGAAGATAACCCTATTTGTAAAAGACCAAGTCCACATTATGGCAAGAACAGCTCAAATAAGCAAAGAGAAACGACAGTCAATCATTACTTTAAGACATGAATAACAACAACAAAAATCCAGAAAAACGCAAACGTCAAAAATGTTATAAATTGTAAGCTTAGATATGACAGTAGGGAAATTGTTATTTTACAATGAGCTTCAACCAAAAGCCTGCTATTGTCGCACCGACCTAATCTTATAGTATCCTAGTAGCTAGCTAGTTGATGAACCCTTTGTTGGTCTACGTTAGTAACATATCTTATAGTATCCTAGTAGCTAGCTAGTTGATGAACCCTTTGTTGGTCTACGTTAGTAACATATATTTTAGTATCCTAGTAGCTAGCTAGTTGATGAACCCTTTGTTGGTCTACGTTAGTAACATATCTTATAGTATCCTAGTAGCTAGCTAGTTGATGAACCCTTTGTTGGTCTACGTTAGTAACATATCTTATAGTATCCTAGTAGCTAGCTAGTTGATGAACCCTTTGTTGGTCTACGTTAGTAACATATCTTTTAGTATCCTAGTAGCTAGCTAGTTGATGAACCCTTTGTTGGTCTACGTTAGTAACATATCTTATAGTATCCTAGTAGCTAGCTAGTTGATGAACCCTTTGTTGGTCTCACGTTAGTAACATATCTTATAGTATCCTAGTAGCTAGCTAGTTGATGAACCCTTTGTTGGTCTACGTTAGTAACATATCTTATAGTATCCTAGTAGCTAGCTAGTTGATGAACCCTTTGTTGGTCTACGTTAGTAACATATCTTTTAGTATCCTAGTAGCTAGCTAGTTGATGAACCCTTTGTTGGTCTACGTTAGTAACATATCTTTTAGTATCCTAGTAGCTAGCTAGTTGATGAACCCTTTGTTGGTCTACGTTAGTAACATATCTTTTAGTATCCTAGTAGCTAGCTAGTTGATGAACCCTTTGTTGGTCTACGTTAGTAACATATCTTATAGTATCCTAGTAGCTAGCTAGTTGATGAACCCTTTGTTGGTCTACGTTAGTAACATATCTTATAGTATCCTAGTAGCTAGCTAGTTGATGAACCCTTTGTTGGTCTACGTTAGTAACATATCTTATAGTATCCTAGTAGCTAGCTAGTTGATGAACCCTTTGTTGGTCTACGTTAGTAACATATCTTATAGTATCCTAGTAGCTAGCTAGTTGATGAACCCTTTGTTGGTCTACGTTAGTAACATATCTTATAGTATCCTAGTAGCTAGCTAGTTGATGAACCCTTTGTCGGTCTACGTTAGTAACATATCTTATAGTATCCTAGTAGCTAGCTAGTTGATGAACCCTTTGTTGGTCTACGTTAGTAACATATATTTTAGTATCCTAGTAGCTAGCTAGTTGATGAACCCTTTGTTGGTCTACGTTAGTAACATATCTTATAGTATCCTAGTAGCTAGCTAGTTGATGAACCCTTTGTTGGTCTACGTTAGTAACATATCTTATAGTATTCTAGTAGCTAGCTAGTTGATGAACCCTTTGTTGGTCTACGTTAGTAACATATCTTATAGTATTCTAGTAGCTAGCTAGTTGATGAACCCTTTGTTGGTCTACGTTAGTAACATATCTTTTAGTATTCTAGTAGCTAGCTAGTTGATGAACCCTTTGTTGGTCTACGTTAGTAACATATCTTATAGTATCCTAGTAGCTAGCTAGTTGATGAACCCTTTGTTGGTCTACGTTAGTAACATATCTTATAGTATCCTAGTAGCTAGCTAGTTGATTAACCCTTTGTCGGTCTATATTAGTAACATATCTTATCCATTGATAATTATAAAAATTGTAAAAACCACTGATGTACTCACAAAGTAGCTGTTGAAGCTGTCGCTAAACTCAAACATGCTGGCTCTGGTCTGGTCAGACATGCTGGCCCTGGTCTGGTCAGAGAGGGACCTTGGTACAGCATAGCTCTCCTGGGAACCTGTGCCTGTAATACACACAAAGGAGATGATTGTGGAACACAGGAAACAGAGGACTGAGCATGCCCCCATTCTCATCGACGGGGCTGTAGTGGAGCAGGTTGAGAGCTTCAAGTTCCTTGGTGTCCACATCACCAACAAACTAACATGGTCCAAACACACCAAGACAGTTGTGAAGAGGGCACGACAAAGCCTATTCCCCCTCAGGAGACTGAAAAGATTTGGCATGGGTCCTCAGATCCTCAAAAAGATATACTGCTGCACCATCGAGAGCATCCTGACTGGTTGCATCACTGCTTGGTATGGCAACTGCTCGGCCTCCGACCGCAAGGCACTACAGAGGGTAGTGCGTACGACCCAGTACATCACTGGGGCCAAGCTTCCTGCCATCGAGGACCTCTATACCAGGCGGTGTCATAGGGAAGGCCCTAAAAGTTGTCAAAGACTAAACCCCCCTAGTCATAGACTGTTCTCTCTGATACCGCACGGCAAGCGGTACCGGAGCGCCAAGTCTAGGTCCAAAAGGCTTCTTAACAGCTTCTACTCCCAAGCCATAAGACTCCTGAACAGCTAATCATGGCTACCCGGACTATTTGCATTGCCCCCCTCTTTTACGCTGCTGCTACTCTCTGTTTATTATCTATGCATAGTCACTTTACCTCTACCCACATGTACATATTACCTCAATTACATCGACTAACTGGTGCCCTCTCACATTGACTCTGTCCCGGTACCCCTGTATATAGCCTCCCTACTGTTATTTTACTGCTGCTCTTTAATTATTTGCTATTTGTCTATTTTTTACTTCAGTTTCTTTAGTAAATACATTCTTAAAACTTATTTTTCTTAAAACTGCATTGTTGGTTAAGGGCTTGTAAGTAAGCATTTCACTGTCAAATACAATTTGATTTGATTTGACATATCAGACATAACAAGATCGAGATCTCTCACCTTGTGTGTGTGTGTGTGTGTGTGTGTTAGGTTTTAATAGCAGGAACCGGGTTACAGAGATTTCCCGCCCAAACCCACTCCCTTTTCCCGGGATAAATAACTGCGAGAAACCGGTAAATTATAATACATTATTTATATGAACAGCATGACTTGAAATGGAACTATATGAGATGTCTAAATCTGGCTTCTCTCTATGGCCTTCTTTGTTCTGCTATCTGCATGATCAATCATCAACGTCAGAAATACTATATAATTTATAATGAATGATAAGATGGTCTTGTTTCATCAACACCAGAGATACTGTATATAATGATAAGATGGTCTTGTTTCATCACCACCAGAGATACTGTATATAATGAATGATAAGATGGTCTTGTTTCATCAACGCCAGAGATACTGCATATAATGATAAGATGGTCTTGTTTCCACCCTAACAATGGGAGTCGTTGTCCCAAAGGCGGGAAGGCAGGCGGTCTGTTTATCAGTCTGCTTATTGGTCTGCTTATCGTGGACCGATTTTGATGGGAGTAAACCCTCTCGCTTCACCTCTTTCTCTCTGTCAACGCTCAGGGTGGGGACAGACAGTGCATCTCATATGGAGCGCAGTTTCACAATGCATGCATCATCTCATCACCTGGTAAGTATTTTTATTGTGACAGGTACATTTGCTACAGTAACATTAGGACTAATATGAACTGAAATTAAGACTGAATGGGTGTCTTATTAACATCTCTCCATCTGGCTTTCGGGGGGGTCAATCTATTTTTTTATCGTAAAGAAACAAATGGTTTTATTGCAGCTGCAGAGTTTTATAAACAACCTTGAGTATCGTTGCAGTCGTTCTCCCGCTCCATCAATTCCATCCGAAATAGATCATCCTGTTCGAGACTGATATTTATATATATACAGTACCAGTCAAAAGTTTGGACACACCTACTCATTCAAGGGTTTTTCTTTATTTTTTTTACTATTTTCTACATTGTAGAATAATAGTGAAGACATCAAAACTACGAAATAACACATATGGAATCATGTAGTAACCAAAAAAGTGTTAAACAAATCAAAATATATTTTATATTTGAGATTCTTCAAATAGCCACCCTTTGCTTTGATGACGGCTTTGCAACACTCTTGGCATTCTCTCAACCAGCTTCATGAGGTAGTCACCTGGAATGCATTTCAATTAACAGGTGTGCCTTCTTAAAAGTTAATTTGTGGAATTTCTTTCCTTCTTAATGCGTTTGAGCCAATCAGTTGTGTTGTGACAAGGTAGGTTGGGTATACAGAAGATAGCCCTATTTGGTAAAAGACCAAGTCCATATTATGGCAAGAACAGCTCAAATAAGCAAAGAGAAATGACAGTCCATCATTACTTTAAGACATGAAGGTCAGTCAATCTGGAAAATTTCCACAACTTTGAACGTTTCTTCAAGTGCAGTCGCAAAAACCATCAAGCGCTATGATGAAACTGGCTCTCATGAGGACCGCCACAGGAATGGAAGACCCAGAGTTACCTCTGCTGCAGAGGATAAGTTCATTAGAGTTAACTGCACCTCAGATTGCAGCCCAAATAAATGCTTCACAAAGTTCAAGTCACAGACACATCTCAACATCAACTGTTCAGAGGACAATGTGTGAATCAGGCCTTCATGGTCGAATTCCTGCAAAGAAACCACTACTAAAGGACACCAATAAGAAGAAGAGACTTGCTTGGGCCAAGAAACACGAGCAATGGACATTAGACCGGTGGAAATGTGTCCTTTGGTCTGGAGTCCAAATTGGAGATTTTTGGTTCCAACCGCCGTGTCTTTGTGAGACGCGGTGTGGGTGAACGGATGATCTCCGCATGTGTGGTTCCCACCGTAAAGCATGGAGGAGGAGGTGTGATGGTGTGGGGGTGCTTTGCTGGTGACACTGTCGTGATTTATTTAGAATTCAAGGGACACTCAATCAGCATGGCTACCACAGCATTCTGCAGCGATACGCCATCCCATCTGGTTTGGGTTTAGTGGGACTATCATTTGTTTTTTAACAGGACAATGACCCAACACACCTCCAGGCTGTGTAAGGGCTATTTGACCAAGAAGGAGAGTGATGGAGTGCTGCATCAGATGACCTGGCCTCCACAATCCCCTGACCTCAACCAAATTGAGATGGTTTGGGATGAGTCGGACGGCAGAGTGAAGGAAAAGCAGCCAACAAGTGCTCAGCATATGTGGGAACTCTTTCAAGACTGTTGGAAAAGCATTTCAGGTGAAGCTGGTTGAGAGAATGCCAAGAGTGTGCAAAGCTGTCAGCAAGGCAAAGGGGTGGCTACTTTGAAGAATCTCAAATATTAAATATATTTTGATTTGTTTAACACTTTTTTGGTTACTACATGATTCCATATGTGTTATTTCATAGTTTTGATGTCTTCACTACTATTCTACAATGTAGAAAATAGTAAAAATAAAGAAAAACCCTTGAATGAGTAGGTGTGTCCAAACTTTTGACTGGTAGTGTGTATACATACAGTGCCTTCAGAAAGTATTCACACCCCTTAACTTTTTCCACATTTTGTATACCCCATAATGTCAGCGTAATTATGTTTTTTTAAATTATTTTTTAAACAAATTAATTCAAAATGAAAAGCTGAAATGTCTTGAGTCAATAAGTATTGGCAAACCTAAATAAGAGCAGGAGTAATAATGTGCTTAACAAGTCACAATAAGTTGCATGGACTCACTCTGTGTGCAATAATAGTGTTTAACATGATTTTTGAATGACTACCTCATCTCTGTACCCAACACATACAATTATCTGTAAGGTCCCTCAGTCAAGCAGTGCATTCCAAACACAGATTCAACCACAAAGACCAGGGAGGTTTTCCAATGCCTCGCAAAGAAGGGCACCTATTGGTAGATGGGTAAAAAATAAACACACATTGAATATCCCTTTGAGCATGGTGAAGTTATTAATTACACTTTGGATGGTGTATCAATACTAGAGCTGTCCCCGACAAAAATAATATTGGTCAACCAAGAGTCATCTGTTCAAGCAATTGGTCAACATTTTTTAAAATGTATTTTTCCATATTTAGACACATCCTATGTTTGAATAAAATCAACTATGTGTAGGTTACTGAGCTTGTCTGATGCTTTAAGCACTGCGATTAAAAATTATACAAACAGATTAAGATAAGATTAAGATAAAAAATTAAGACAAATTACTAAAGAGTGAGCCAGAGATCAATATAGCCTAACCGACCCTCCTCCTCCCGCCGCCCACTGCTGCTGGTCTTCACAGATTCTGCCATTAGGCTCCTGAAGTTGCCTTTTCCATTTGAAGTGCCAAGTTGATTCAGATTCTGCCATTAGGCTCCTGAAGTTGCCTTTTCCATTTGAAGTGCCAAGTTGATTCAGATTCTGCCATTAGGCTCCTGAAGTTGCCTTTTCCATTTGAAGTGCCAAGTTGATTCAGATTCTGCCATTAGGCTCCTGAAGTTGCCGGCTAAGTTGCCAAGTTGTCGTACCATTTCTACTGATCTGCTGATCTGCGTGCCAGTTGTGATTTTCATATGCACATTTTCGTGGAACAGTTTAATTTAATTTATAATAAAGTCTCATCTCAAAATCAATGTCATGTGGTTAATCAAAATTCCATCTAAATGAAAATTATACAAATCTAAAAGTATCTTCTATTGCCAATGTGTAAAAATAGCCTACATAAACCAACAAAATAAAAACATTGCAGCCCGTAGGTAGAAAATATTCGGATAAAAATAAATATCCTATAAATCACATTGGCTACGCATGGCCTGTCTGCAACGAACTTGCAACATTGTATCAACTATCAACTGGGTCCAGCCCAACAAACTTGAAACATTGTATCAAGTATTAACTGGGTCCAGCCCAACGAACTTGAAACATTGTATCAACTATTAACTGGGTCCAGCCCAACGAATTTAAAACATTGTATCAAGTATTAACTGGGTCCAGCCCAACGAACTTGAAACATTGTATCAACTATTAACTGGGTCCAGCCCAAGGCTTGTGCTAGAAAACTTGCAACATTGTATCAAATATTCTGGGCCCTCAGAGTTTCCTGTCAGTGAGCTCCAGGCAGACAGACACAGCTGGAGGCTATTTGCACAAGGGATAAGAAGTAATCATGGTAGGCCTATTTTATGACTTTTCCACCAGATCAGAGCATGACATGTTTTCCCCCTTTAATGCTGAGTGGTTATCGAAAGGGAGAGAGCTGGAAAGATTTTTCAAATAGGCTACGCTGCTATGGTGAGGAACTATTGTCATTCTCAATGGATGTAAAAACCAGGTGTGAAAGTAGATTTCATTTCTTACTGGTATGGGACACCCAAGTGCGCGCACGCATTTTTGTTTATGCTACAAAAATTACAGGGTAGCCTACTCTGCGAACACCGACAAACAGATCAATAAAAAAAACGATGTTGTCTGATCCATATATTAGGCCTAGGAGAAGGGGAGACAAAGACAACATGACGTCCATCTAACCTGGAGGAGGAAATGATTGTTCAAAAACAAACAAAAGTGGCACTGACCCCAATGATAAAGACAGTGAATATACAGACTCACCGGGGATATGGCCAAATGTTCTCCACTAGTGCTAATAAGATAACTTCATTGAGCCTAACTGATAACTAAAAGATAGATTGGAGTATTTTCATTGTCATCTCTTTACATCAATAGCCATTTGCTTTCCAAACAGATTTTCCGCGATTGTATTTTTAAATACTGCTTTTCACTGACAGTCATAACTCAACAAATCATCTATTTTTACAGCCCTTACGACTGTAGTCTATGCCATTTAAAACAATCCACAGCTTTTTATTTTTTTTATTTTTAAAGAAGCTAATGATCCTCTGTGGCCAAACCATGCTTTCTGGTGTGGTAGCCTATTTTTCAATGATTTGTATTTATTTCTGTATAGACAGGAGTAAGCTAATTAGGCTATATCATTTTGGCAATTTCATTCAATTTACTTTAGGAAAAGCTTATCTTGCCCTATCCTTATGGACACGCCACCTATACCGTTTAACGTAGCAGCAAACACAACCGGTCATGACGTTTTCATCTGATTGTCAAAAACAATCACGTAACGAAGGCGCTCCTGTAGGCTACCCGCGCACATTCATCCACTCACAAAATATTTTTCAGCATCCAAAGCCCAACACTGTGCACCTGCAATTTGATGACTGGAAAGAGACGTCTGTTACAAAACACTTAGCGAGTATTGTAATGACATTAGGCTTGTAGCCTGAATTGATGCGTCCACTGTTGTCCACGCCTCCGTCTCAGCCCCTCGTCTCCGCCTTGTCCAGGAGCGTCTCAGCCCCTCGTCTCCGCCTTGTCCAGGAGCGTCTCGGCCACTCGTCTCCGCCTTGTCCAGGAGCGTCTCAGCCCCTCGTCTCCGCCTTGTCCAGGAGCGTCTCGGCCACTCGTCTCCGCCTTGTCCAGGAGCGTCTCGGCCACTCGTCTCCGCCTTGTCCAGGAGCGTCTCGGCCACTCGTCTCCGGCTTGACAAAATGTAGACCTCACTGTTCTCTTCAAACCACAAAGCGCAAACCCAACACCTCTCATCACCCCGAGAACACCATCCCTACAGTGAAGCATGATGGTGGCAGCATCATGCTGTGGGGATGTTTTTCATCGGCAGGGACTGGGAAAATGGTCAGAATTGAAGGAATGATGGATGGCGCTAAATACAGGGAAATTCTGGAGGGAAACCTGTTTCAGTCTTCCAGAGATTTGAGACTGGGATGGAGGTTCACCTTCCAGCAGGACAATGACCCTAAACATACTGCTAAAGCAACACTCGAGTGGTTTAAGGGGAAACATTGAAATGTCTTGGAATGGCCTAGTCAAAGCCCAGACCTCAATCTAATTGAGAATCTGTGGTATGACTTAAAGATTGCTGTACACCAGCGGAACCCATCCAACTTGAAGGAGCTGGAGTAGTTTTGCCTTGAAGAATGGGCAGGAATCCCAGTGGCTAGATGTGCCAAGCTTATAGAGACATACCCCAAGAGACTTGCAGCTGTAATTGCTGCAAAAGGTGGCTCTACAAAGTATTGACTTTGGGGGGGGTGAATAGTTATGCACGCTCAAGTTTTCTGTTTTTTTGTCTTATTTCTTGTTTGTTTCACAATAAAAAAATATCTTCAAAGTGGTAGGCATGTTTTGTAAATCAAATGATACAAACACCCCCAAAAATCCATTTTAATTCCAGGATGTAAGGCAAAATGCCAAGGGGGGTGAATACTTTCACCAGCCGCTGTATATATGTCCTAGTCTACTTCTGTGTGTGTGTGTGTGTGTGTGTCTCACCTGTGTGTGTGTGTGTGTGTGTGTGTGTGTGTCTCACCTGTGTGTGTGTGTGTGTGTGTGTCTCACCTGTGTGTGTGTGTGTGTGTGTGTGTGTCTCACCTGTGTGTGTGTGTGTGTGTGTGTCTCACCTGTGTGTGTGTGTGTGTGTGTGTGTGTGTGTGTGTGTGTGTGTGTGTCTCTCCGTGTGTGTGTGTGTGTGTGTGTGTGTCTCACCTGTGTGTGTGTGTGTGTGTGTGTGTGTCTCACCTGTGTGTGTGTGTGTGTGTGTGTGTGTGTGTGTCTCACCTGTGTGTGTGTGTGTGTCTCACCGTGTGTGTGTGTGTGTGTGTGTGTGTGTGTGTGTGTCTCACCTGTGTGTGTGTGTGTGTGTGTGTGTGTGTGTCACCTGTGTGTGTGTGTGTGTGTGTGTGTGTGTGTGTGTGGTGTGTCTCACCTGTGTGTGTGTGTGTGTGTGTGTGTGTGTGTGTGTGTGTGTGTGTGTGTGTGTCTCACCTGTGTGTGTGTGTGTGTGTGTGTGTGTGTGTGTGTGTGTCTCACCTGTGTGTGTATAGCCTGAGGTAGCTATAGTGTTACAACGAGGTGCTCTTCCTCCTCCTCCTCCTCCTCCTCCTCCTCCTCCACCTCTTCCTCCTCCATAGCTCCTCTCTGGTTCCGAAGCAGACCGGTGGAGTGAGGCCGACAGCGTGGCCAGAGAAGACACCTCGGCTGGGGCAGAGACCAGGGGCTTGGGGGGGCGTGGTGGAGGGGTGGAGGAATCACCCTGACCTGGTGTGGGTGAGCTGGGGGGGGGTGGATGGATAGTGAGAAAATTAAATATAAACTGAACAAATGAAACAATCAATAAAATCAATCACAAGGACATCATACTCACTAAATACATAAAAGATGAATTAACTACTTGTAAGTCACTCTGGTTAAAATAGTTGAAACTGTACGTTTTTTTTGTTGAAAACACTAAAAGTAGTCAAAACAAAACAATAAGAGCTTACCCAGTGTTAGGAGTAGAGGAGGGTCCCTGGTAGGTTGTGTTGCTATTAGAATTAAAACTGTGGGATTTAGTGTTTATAGCGCCCCCTATGTTGAAGACCATGTCATTACAGATGGGAGGGAGAGACACAGCCTGCAGCTGGAGGGAGTGTTTTCTGGGGTGGGGGGAGGGGTGACCCCTTGCCCCGCTGTCCTGTGATTGGCTAAAAGGGTTGGTCTCTGTGGTGACGGCCCAGTGGCCGGTGCTGGTGTGGGGTTGAGGGGGGAGGCCTTTAGCGAGGGAGGAGGGTGAGGAAGAGGAGGAGGAGGAAGAGGGAGGAGGCCAGTGGGAGGAGGGGAGAGCGTTATCATTGTAGTCTGTTGTGTCAGAGGAGGTGGAGTGGTAGGAACCAACTGGAGGCCTGAAACAGAGAAATAAGCACAGACGGGGAGGACTATTATTCTGAAACACACTTTTATTTTGAAATGAAGTATTTCTGTAACAAGGAAGACAAGACATTATCAACACGTTGTTGGTAACTCTCTTCTTAGAGGTGACTTTGTGTGTGTGTGTGTGTGTGTGTGTGTGTGTGTGTGTGTGTGTGTGTGTGTGTGTGGGTCACAGGAGGCTGCTGAGGGGAGGACGGCTCATAATAATGGCTGGAACGGAGCAAATGGAATGGAATGGAATGGAATGGAATGGAATGGCATCAAACCAGGGTGTTTGATGTATTTGATACCATTCCACTGATTCCGCTCCAGCCATTACCACGAGCCCGTCCTCCCCAATTAAGGTGCCACCAACCGTCTGTCTGTGTGTGTGTGTGTGTGTGTGTTCGTATGTGTGTACCTGTGTGGTGTCTTGCTCTGGCAGTGTGACAGCCACAGGTAGTCTGTTCCGTCCTCCTGACCGCTAACTGATTCCTGGTGCCTCACCGGCTGGTAAGGGGGAGGGGCCATGATGGTGGTCGCCATGGAGATGGGGGCGTGGCCTGTGGTAACCGTGACTATAGGGGTTTGGGCGGCGACGGTGGATCTATCTGAAACAGTAAAAGATGGCTGGAGGTTTATAGAAACTACGTTTTCAACCCTTAGAGAATGACCCAGTCTCAACGTCAACAGTGAAGAGGCGACTCCGGGATGCTGATATTCTAGGCAGAGTTGCAAAGAAAAAGCCATATCTCAGACTGCCCATCTTAATCTTTTCTTTTTATTTGCCAGTCTGAGATATGGCTTTTTCTTTGTA
>NC_059230.1:1944188-1959188 GCF_020615455.1 Coregonus clupeaformis
ACTACCAGTTATTACTACGTTGCTACTGTATTCTACCACTACCAGTTATTACTACGTTACTACTGTATTCTACCACTACCAGTTATTACTACGTTGCTACTGTATTCTACCACTACCAGTTATTACTACGTTACTACTGTATTCTACCACTACCAGTTATTACTACGTTACTACTGTATTCTACCACTACCAGTTATTACTACGTTGCTACTGTATTCTACCACTACCAGTTATTACTACGTTGCTACTGTATTCTACCACTACCAGTTATTACTATGTTGCTACTGTATTCTACCACTACCAGTTATTACTACGTTACTACTGTATTCTACCACTACCAGTTATTACTACGTTACTACTGTATTCTACCACTACCAGTTATTACTACGTTGCTACTGTATTCTACCACTACCAGTTATTACTATGTTACTACTGTATTCTACCACTACCAGTTATTACTACGTTGCTACTGTATTCTACCACTACCAGTTATTACTACGTTACTACTGTATTCTACCACTACCAGTTATTACTACGTTACTACTGTATTCTACCACTACCAGTTATTACTATGTTACTACTGTATTCTACCACTACCAGTTATTACTACGTTGCTACTGTATTCTACCACTACCAGTTATTACTATGTTACTACTGTATTCTACCACTACCAGTTATTACTACGTTGCTACTGTATTCTACCACTACCAGTTATTACTATGTTACTACTGTATTCTACCACTACCAGTTATTACTATGTTACTACTGTATTCTACCACTACCAGTTATTACTACGTTACTACTGTATTCTACCACTACCAGTTATTACTACGTTACTACTGTATTCTACCACTACCAGTTATTACTACGTTGCTACTGTATTCTACCACTACCAGTTATTACTACGTTACTACTGTATTCTACCACTACCAGTTATCACTATGTTACTACTGTATTCTACCACTACCAGTTATCACTACGTTACTACTGTATTCTACCACTACCAGTTATTACTACGTTACTACTGTATTCTAACACTACCAGTTATTACTACATTACTACTGTATTCTACCACTACCAGTTATTACTACGTTACTACTGTATTCTACCACTACCAGTTATTACTACGTTACTACTGTATTCTACCACTACCAGTTATTACTACGTTACTACTGTATTCTACCACTACCAGTTATTACTACGTTACTACTGTATTCTACCACTACCAGTTATTACTACGTTACTACTGTATTCTACCACTACCAGTTATTACTATGTTACTACTGTATTCTACCACTACCAGTTATTACTATGTTACTACTGTATTCTACCACTACCAGTTATTACTATGTTACTACTGTATTCTACCACTACCAGTTATTACTATGTTACTACTGTATTCTACCACTACCAGTTATTACTACGTTACTACTGTATTCTACCACTACCAGTTATTACTACGTTACTACTGTATTCTACCACTACCAGTTATTACTACGTTACTACAGTATTCTACCACTACCAGTTATTACTACGTTACTACTGTATTCTACCACTACCAGTTATTACTACGTTACTACTGTATTCTACCACTACCAGTTATTACTATGTTACTACTGTATTCTACCACTACCAGTTATTACTATGTTACTACTGTATTCTACCACTACCAGTTATTACTATGTTACTACTGTATTCTACCACTACCAGTTATTACTACGTTGATACTGTATTCTACCACTACCAGTTATTACTACGTTACTACTGTATTCTACCACTACCAGTTATTACTACGTTACTACTGTATTCTACCACTACCAGTTATTACTACGTTACTACTGTATTCTACCACTACCAGTTATTACTACGTTGCTACTGTATTCTACCACTACCAGTTATTACTACGTTGCTACTGTATTCTACCACTACCAGTTATTACTACGTTACTACTGTATTCTACCACTACCAGTTATTACTATGTTACTACTGTATTCTACCACTACCAGTTATTACTACGTTGCTACTGTATTCTACCACTACCAGTTATTACTACGTTACTACTGTATTCTACCACTACCAGTTATTACTACGTTACTACTGTATTCTACCACTACCAGTTATTACTACGTTGCTACTGTATTCTACCACTACCAGTTATTACTACGTTGCTACTGTATTCTACCACTACCAGTTATTACTATGTTGCTACTGTATTCTACCACTACCAGTTATTACTACGTTACTACTGTATTCTACCACTACCAGTTATTACTACGTTACTACTGTATTCTACCACTACCAGTTATTACTTACGTTGCTACTGTATTCTACCACTACCAGTTATTACTATGTTACTACTGTATTCTACCACTACCAGTTATTACTACGTTGCTACTGTATTCTACCACTACCAGTTATTACTACGTTACTACTGTATTCTACCACTACCAGTTATTACTACGTTGCTACTGTATTCTACCACTACCAGTTATTACTATGTTACTACTGTATTCTACCACTACCAGTTATTACTACGTTGCTACTGTATTCTACCACTACCAGTTATTACTATGTTACTACTGTATTCTACCACTACCAGTTATTACTACGTTACTACTGTATTCTACCACTACCAGTTATTACTACGTTACTACTGTATTCTACCACTACCAGTTATTACTACGTTACTACTGTATTCTACCACTACCAGTTATTACTACGTTACTACTGTATTCTACCACTACCAGTTATTACTACGTTACTACTGATTCTACCACTACCAGTTATTACTATGTTGCTACTGTATTCTACCACTACCAGTTATTACTACTTACTGTACTGTATTCTACCACTACCAGTTATTACTACGTTACTACTGTATTCTACCACTACCAGTTATTACTACGTTACTACTGTATTCTACCACTACCAGTTATTACTACGTTACTACTGTATTCTACCACTACCAGTTATTACTACGTTACTACTGTATTCTACCACTACCAGTTATTACTACGTTACTACTGTATTCTACCACTACCAGTTATTACTATGTTTCTACTGTATTCTACCACTACCAGTTATTACTACGTTCTTGTTCTACCACTACTGTATTACTACTACTGTCTACTACCAGTTATTACTATGTTACTACTGTATTCTACCACTACCAGTTATTACTACGTTACTACTGTATTCTACCACTACCAGTTATTACTACGTTACTACTGTATTCTACCACTACCAGTTATTACTACGTTACTACTGTATTCTACCACTACCAGTTATTACTACGTTACTACTGTATTCTACCACTACCAGTTATTACTACGTTACTACAGTATTCTACCACTACCAGTTATTACTATGTTACTACTGTATTCTACCACTACCAGTTATCACTACGTTACTACTGTATTCTACCACTACCAGTTATTACGTTACTACTGTATTCTACCACTACCAGTTATTGCTATGTTACTACTGTATTCTACCACTACCAGTTATCACTACGTTACTACTGTATTCTACCACTACCAGTTATTACTACGTTGCTACTGTATTCTACCACTACCAGTTATTACTACGTTACTACTGTATTCTACCACTACCAGTTATTACTACGTTACTACCGTATTCTACCACTACCAGTTATTACTACGTTGCTACTGTATTCTACCACTACCAGTTATTACTACGTTACTACTGTATTCTACCACTACCAGTTATTACTACGTTGCTACTGTATTCTACCACTACCAGTTATTACTACGTTACTACTGTATTCTACCACTACCAGTTATTACTATGTTACTACTGTATTCTACCACTACCAGTTATTACTACGTTACTACTGTATTCTACCACTACCAGTTATTACTACGTTACTACTGTATTCTACCACTACCAGTTATTACTACGTTACTACTGTATTCTACCACTACCAGTTATTACTACGTTACTACTGTATTCTACCACTACCAGTTATTACTACGTTACTACTGTATTCTACCACTACCAGTTATTACTACGTTACTACTGTATTCTACCACTACCAGTTATTACTACGTAGCTACTGTATTCTACCACTACCAGTTATTACTACGTTACTACTGTATTCTACCACTACCAGTTATTACTACGTTACTACTGTATTCTACCACTACCAGTTATTACTACGTTACTACTGTATTCTACCACTACCAGTTATTACTACGTTACTACTGTATTCTACCACTACCAGTTATTACTACGTTACTACTGTATTCTACCACTACCAGTTATTACTACGTTACTACTGTATTCTACCACTACCAGTTATTACTACGTTGCTACTGTATTCTACCACTACCAGTTATTACTACGTTACTACTGTATTCTACCACTACCAGTTATTACTACGTTACTACTGTATTCTACCACTACCAGTTATTACTATGTTACTACTGTATTCTACCACTACCAGTTATTACTCGTTACTACTGTATTCTACCACTACCAGTTATTACTATGTTACTACTGTATTCTACCACTACCAGTTATTACTACGTTACTACTGTATTCTACCACTACCAGTTATTACTATGTTACTACTGTATTCTACCACTACCAGTTATTACTACGTTACTACTGTATTCTACCACTACCAGTTATTACTATGTTACTACTGTATTCTACCACTACCAGTTATTACTACGTTACTACTGTATTCTACCACTACCAGTTATTACTATGTTACTACTGTATTCTACCACTACCAGTTATTACTACGTTACTACTGTATTCTACCACTACCAGTTATTACTATGTTACTACTGTATTCTACCACTACCAGTTATTACTACGTTACTACTGTATTCTACCACTACCAGTTATTACTACGTTACTACTGTATTCTACCACTACCAGTTATTACTATGTTACTACTGTATTCTACCACTACCAGTTATTACTACGTTACTACTGTATTCTACCACTACCAGTTATTACTATGTTACTACTGTATTCTACCACTACCAGGTTATTACGTATCTACTGTATTCTACCACTACCAGTTATTACTACGTTACTACTGTATTCTACCACTACCAGTTATTACTATGTTACTACTGTATTCTACCACTACCAGTTATTACTACGTTACTACTGTATTCTACCACTACCAGTTATTACTACGTTACTACTGTATTCTACCACTACCAGTTATTACTATGTTACTACTGTATTCTACCACTACCAGTTATTACTATGTTACTACTGTATTCTACCACTACCAGTTATTACTACGTTACTACTGTATTCTACCACTACCAGTTATTACTACGTTACTACTGTATTCTACCACTACCAGTTATTACTACGTTACTACTGTATTCTACCACTACCAGTTATTACTATGTTACTACTGTATTCTACCACTACCAGTTATTACGTTACTACTGTATTCTACCACTACCAGTTATTACTACGTTACTACTGTATTCTACCACTACCAGTTATTACTACGTTGCTACTGTATTCCTACCACTACCAGTTATTACTATGTTACTACTGTATTCTACCACTACCAGTTATTACTACGTTACTACTGTATTCTACCACTACCAGTTATTACTACGTTGCTACTGTATTCTACCACTACCAGTTATTACTACGTTGCTACTGTATTCTACCACTACCAGTTATTACTACGTTGCTACTGTATTCTACCACTACCAGTTATTACTACGTTACTACTGTATTCTACCACTACCAGTTATTACTACGTTACTACTGTATTCTACCACTACCAGTTATTACTACGTTGCTACTGTATTCTACCACTACCAGTTATTACTATGTTACTACTGTATTCTACCACTACCAGTTATTACTACGTTGCTACTGTATTCTACCACTACCAGTTATTACTACGTTACTACTGTATTCTACCACTACCAGTTATTACTACGTTACTACTGTATTCTACCACTACCAGTTATTACTACGTTACTACTGTATTCTACCACTACCAGTTATTACTACGTTACTACTGTATTCTACCACTACCAGTTATTACTACGTTACTACTGTATTCTACCACTACCAGTTATTACTACGTTCTACTGTATTCTACCACTACCAGTTATTACTATGTTACTACTGTATTCTACCACTACCAGTTATCACTACGTTACTACTGTATTCTACCACTACCAGTTATCACTACGTTACTACTGTATTCTACCACTACCAGTTATTACTATGTTACTACTGTATTCTACCACTACCAGTTATTACTATGTTGCTACTCTATTCTACCACTACCAGTTATTACTACGTTGCTACTGTATTCTACCACTACCAGTTATTACTACATTACTACTGTATTCTACCACTACCAGTTATTACTACGTTACTACTGTATTCTACCACTACCAGTTATTACTACATTACTACTGTATTCTACCACTACCAGTTATTACTACGTTACTACTGTATTCTACCACTACCAGTTATTACTACTGTTACTACTGTATTCTACCACTACCAGTTATTACTACGTTACTACTGTATTCTACCACTACCAGTTATTACTATGTTACTACTGTATTCTACCACTACCAGTTATTACTACGTTACTACTGTATTCTACCACTACCAGTTATTACTACGTTACTACTGTATTCTACCACTACCAGTTATTACTACGTTACTACTGTATTCTACCACTACCAGTTATTACTACGTTACTACTGTATTCTACCACTACCAGTTATTACTACGTTACTACTGTATTCTACCACTACCAGTTATTACTGTGTTACTACGTGTTCTGCCACTACCAGTTAGTACTACGTTATACTGTTTACCACTACCAGTTATTACTATGTTACTACTGTATTCTACCACTACCAGTTATTACTATGTTACTACTGTATTCTACCACTACCAGTTATTACTACGTTACTACTGTATTCTACCACTACCAGTTATTACTACGTTACTACTGTATTCTACCACTACCAGTTATTACTACGTTGCTACTGTATTCTACCACTACCAGTTATTACTACGTTACTACTGTATTCTACCACTACCAGTTATTACTACGTTACTACTGTATTCTACCACTACCAGTTATTACTATGTTACTACTGTATTCTACCACTACCAGTTATTACTACGGTACTACTGTATTCTACCACTACCAGTTATTACTAACGTTACTACTGTATTCTACCACTACCAGTTATTACTATGTTACTACTGTATTCTACCACTACCAGTTATTACTACGTTACTACTGTATTCTACCACTACCAGTTATTACTACGTTACTACTGTATTCTACCACTACCAGTTATTACTACGTTACTACTGTATTCTACCACTACCAGTTATTACTACGTTACTACTGTATTCTACCACTACCAGTTATTACTACGTTACTCACTGTATTCTACCACTACCAGTTATTACTACGTTGCTACTGTATTCTACCACTACCAGTTATTACTACGTTACTACTGTATTCTACCACTACCAGTTATTACTACGTTGCTACTGTATTCTACCACTACCAGTTATTGCGTTACTACTGTATTCTACCACTACCAGTTATTACTATGTTACTACTGTATTCTACCACTACCAGTTATTACTACGTTACTACTGTATTCTACCACTACCAGTTATTACTACGTTACTACTGTATTCTACCACTACCAGTTATTACTATGTTACTACTGTATTCTACCACTACCAGTTATTACTACGTTACTACTGTATTCTACCACTACCAGTTATTACTACGTTACTACTGTATTCTACCACTACCAGTTATTACTACGTTACTACTGTATTCTACCACTACCAGTTATTACTACGTTACTACTGTATTCTACCACTACCAGTTATTACTACGTTACTACTGTATTCTACCACTACCAGTTATTACTACGTTGCTACTGTATTCTACCACTACCAGTTATTACTATGTTGCTACTGTATTCTACCACTACCAGTTATTACTACGTTACTACTGTATTCTACCACTACCAGTTATTACTACGTTACTACTGTATTCTACCACTACCAGTTATTACTACGTTACTACTGTATTCTACCACTACCAGTTATTACTACGTTACTACTGTATTCTACCACTACCAGTTATTACTACGTTGCTACTGTATTCTACCACTACCAGTTATTACTACGTTACTACTGTATTCTACCACTACCAGTTATTACTACGTTTGCTACTGTATTCTACCACTACCAGTTATTACTATGTTACTACTGTATTCTACCACTACCAGTTATTACTAACGTTACTACTGTATTCTACCACTACCAGTTATTACTACGTTACTACTGTATTCTACCACTACCAGTTATTACTACGTTGCTACTGTATTCTACCACTACCAGTTATTACTATGTTACTACTGTATTCTACCACTACCAGTTATTACTACGTTACTACTGTATTCTACCACTACCAGTTATTACTACGTTACTACTGTATTCTACCACTACCAGTTATTACTACGTTACTACTGTATTCTACCACTACCAGTTATTACTACGTTGCTACTGTATTCTACCACTACCAGTTATTACTACGTTACTACTGTATTCTACCACTACCAGTTATTACTATGTTACTACTGTATTCTACCACTACCAGTTATTACTACGTTGCTACTGTATTCTACCACTACCAGTTATTACTATGTTACTACTGTATTCTACCACTACCAGTTATTACTACGTTACTACTGTATTCTACCACTACCAGTTATTACTACGTTACTACTGTATTCTACCACTACCAGTTATTACTACGTTACTACTGTATTCTACCACTACCAGTTATTACTACGTTACTACTGTATTCTACCACTACCAGTTATTACTACGTTACTACTGTATTCTACCACTACCAGTTATTACTACGTTACTACTGTATTCTCCACTACCAGTTATTACTACGTTACTACTGTATTCTACCACTACCAGTTATTACTACGTTACTACTGTATTCTACCACTACCAGTTATTACTATGTTACTACTGTTATTCTACCACTACCAGTTATTACTACGTTACTACTGTATTCTACCACTACCAGTTATTACTACGTTACTACTGTATTCTACCACTACCAGTTATTACTATGTTACTCTGTATTCTACCACTACCAGTTATTACTACGTTACTACAGTATTCTACCACTACCAGTTATTACTACGTTACTACTGTATTCTACCACTACCAGTTATTACTACGTTACTACTGTATTCTCACTACCAGTTATTACTATGTTACTACTGTATTCTACCACTACCAGGTTATTACTATGTTACTACTGTATTCTACCACCACCAGTTATTACTACGTTACTACTGTTCTACCACTACCAGTTATTACTACGTTGCTACTGTATTTCTACCACTACCAGTTATTACTACGTTACTACTGTATTCTACCACTACCAGTTATTATACGTTACTACTGTATTCTACCACTACCGAAGTTATTACTACGTTACTACTGTATTCTACCACTACCAGTTATTACTACGTTGCTCACTGTGTTCTACCACTGCCAGTTATTACTACGTTGCTGCTATATTCTACCACTACCAGTTATTACTACGTTACTACTGATATTCTACCACTACCAGTTGTATAACTACGTCTACTACTTGTATCTCTACCACTACCAGTTATTACTATGTTACTACTTGTTTCTACCCTACGGTTATTACTACGTTGCTACTGTAACAATTCTACCACTAGCAGTTATTACTCACGTTACTACAGTATTCTACACACTACCAGTTATCTACGACGTTACTACTGTATTCTACCACTACCAGTTATCACTACGTTACTACTGTATTCTACCACTGCCGGTTATTACTACGTTACTACTGTATTCTACCCACTAGCAGTTATTACTGCGTTGCTAGCGTATTCTGCCACTACCGGTTATCACTACGTTACTACTGTATTCTACCACTAGCAGTTGTTACTGCGTTGCGTGCAGCGTATTCTTCCACGCCACCAGTTATTACTACGTTACTTCTGTATTCCAGTTATTCTCTGTTTACTGTCTACCACTACCGGTTATTGCTGCGTTGCTGCTGCTTATTTCTGCCACTTCCAGTTATCACTACGTTCTGCTGTATTCTACCACTAGCAGTTATTATGCTCATGTTGCTGCTGTATTCTACCGCTACGAGTTATTACTACGTTGCTACCTTGTATTCTGCCGCACTGCCAGTTATTACTACGTTTTTACTGTATTCTACCACTACCAGTTATTGCTGCGTTTGCTACTGTATTCTACCGCACCAGTTATTTCCTCGATTACCTGCTGTATTCTACCGCTGGCAGTTATTGCTATTGTTGCTGCCGTATTCTAGCACTACCAGTTGGTACTCGTTGCTACCTTGTGTTCTACCGCTGCCAGTTTATTGCTATTGTTACTACTGTGTTCTACCACTACCAGTTATTGCTGTGTTGCTGCTGTGTTCTACCACTACCAGTTGTTAGCTACATTACTACTGTATTCTCACTACCAGTTGTGCTACGTTCTGCTGTGTTCTACCGCTAGCAGTTATTACCTTTTCGTTACTGCTGTGTTCTGCCGCTACCAGTTATTACTGCGTTGCTGCTGTATTCTACCACTACAAGTTATTATACGTTACTCGAATGTATTCTACCACTACCAGTTATTGCTACGTTCTACTGCTATTCCACCACTAGCAGTTATTACTACGTTCTTTACTGCTATTCTGCCGCTACCAGTTATTATCTTCGTTACTGCTGTAGCCATTCTGCCTCTACCAGTTATGACTACGTTGCTGCTGTGTTTCTACCACTACCAGTTATTACTACGTTGCCTGCTGTATTCTACCACTACCAGTTATACTACGTCATCGCTGTGTTCTACCACTACCAGTTGTTACTACGTTGCTGCTGTATTCTACCACTACCGGTTTCTTCGTTACTGCTTGTATTCCTACACTAGCAGTTTGACCTACGTTACTAGTGTGTTCTGCCACCTACCAGTTATTACTTTACGTTTGCTACTGTGTTCTACCACCGCCAGTTGCTTTACTCGTTTGCTCTATTCTACGCTACAGTTATTACTACGATTTGCTACTGTATTCTACCACTACCAGTTATTACTACGTTACTGATTACTTATTCTACCAACAGTTATTGCTTCGTTGCTACCGTATTCTACCACTACCAGTTATTACTACGTTGCTGCTGCTGTTCTACACTACCAGTTATTACTACGTTACTACTGTATTCTACCGCCACCAGTTACTTACTACTGTTGCTGCTGTATTCTACCACTACCGGTTATTACTACGTTACTACTGTATTCTACCACCACCAGTTATCACTACGTTACTACTGTGTATTCTACCCTACCAGTTATTACTTACGTTACTACTTGTTATTCTACCACTACTCAGTTATTACTACGTTACTACTGTGTTCTACCTACTACCAGTTATTACTACGTTGCTTACCGTATTCTACCACTGCCAGTTATTGCTCGTTACTCACTGTATTCCCACCACTACCAGTTATTACTACGTTACTGCTGTATTCTACCACTACCAGTTATCATCTACGTTCTTTGCTACTTGTTCTGGCACTTCCAGTTATTACTACGTTGTACTGTATTCTAGCACTGGCAGTTATTGCTACGTTGCTGCTGTATTCCTGCCACTACCAGTTCTTACTACGTTGCTGCACCTTGCCGTTCTACCACTACTCAGTTATTACTACGTTACTACTGTGTTCTACCACTACCAGGTTATTGTGCTACGTTACTACTGTAGTTCTACCACTGCCAGTTATTACTACGTTTGCTGTATTCTACCACTACCAGTTATTACTCACGTTACTGCTGTATTCTGCCACTACCAGTTATTACTATGTTGCTGCTGTATTCTACCACCCACCAGTTGTGCACAATATATTACTACGGTATTCTACCACTACCGAAGTTATTGCTACGTTGCTGCTGTAACGTTCTCACCACTAGCAGTTATTGCCTACATTTTTGCTGTATTCTTCCACCACCAAGTTGTGCACAATAGTTACTACCATATTCTACCACTGCCAGTTATTACTACGTTACTAGTTGTTTCTACGACTACCAGATTATTACTATGATTACTACTGTGTTCTACTACGCTACCAGTTATTAACGTTATGCTGTATTCTACCACTACCAGTTATTACTCCGTTTCTACTGTATTCTACCACTACCAGTTATTACTACGTTACTACTGTATTCTACCACTACCAGTTTTTGCTGCGTTGCTGATTACTAAGTTGTTTTCTACCCTCCAGTTGTTACTACGTTGCTGCTGTATTCTCCACTACCCCAGTTATTACTACGTTACTACTGTGTTCTACCACCTACCAGTTATTACTACGTTGCTTATGCTGTGTTCTTCCACTACCAGTTATTGCTATGTTGCTACTGTATTCTACACTACCAGTTTATTACTACGTTCGCTGCTGTATTCTACCACTACCAGTTATTGCTCTTTTCTGCTGTATTCTACCACTACCAGTTATTACTACGTTGCTTCTGTATTCTACCACTACCCCAGTTATTCTTCGTTGCTACTATTCTACACTACCAGTTATTACTACGTTACTACTGTGCTTATTCTACCACTACCGGTTATTGCTGGCGTTACTTTGCGTTCTACCGCTGCCAGTTATTACTGTGTTACTACTTGATTCTACCGCTACCGAGATTATTACTGCGTTTGCTGGTTCTACCACTGGACAGTTATTGCTCGTTGCTACTGCTTATTCTACCGCTACCAGTTAGTACTACGTTACTGCTGTATTCTGCTTTTCGCACCAGTTGTACTACGTTGCTGCCTTGTGTTCTGCCCATTATTTTCTTTTCTTTCCACTACCAGTTATTACTGTTGCTACTGTATTCTGCCTACGCCACGGTTCTGTTATTGGTCGCTGCTGTGTGCTACCACTACCCAGTTATTACCTACGTTACTGCTGTATTCTACCACTACCAGTTATTACTGCGTTACTACATGTTTCTACCATACCGGTTATTACTTCGTTATACTGTATTCTACCACTTACCAGTTATCACTGCGTTACTGCTGTATTCTACCACTAGCAGATTATTACTACGTTGCTGCTGTGTTCTGCCACTACCAGTTGTTTTCTGTCGTTGCTGCTGTTGTTCTACCAATAGCAGTTATTACTACGTTTTCTGCTGTATTTTCTACCTACTACGAGTTCTTACTACGTTGCTACTGTATTCTGCCGCCACCAGTTATTGCTGCGTTACTACATGTATTCTACCACTACCAGTTATTACTTACGTTACTACTGTATTCTTACCACTACCAGTTATTCTACTATTACTCTGTATTCTAACTACCAGTTATTACTACGTTGCTACTTGTATTCTACCACTACCAGTTTATTGGAATTCTTGTTTACTGTATTCTACCACTAGCAGTTATTACCTACGTTACTGCTGTGTTCTACCACTACCAGTTATTATACGTTTGCTACTGTATTCTACCACTAGCAGTTATCTCTCGTTGCTGCTGTATTCTACCACTACAGTTGTTACTACGTTACTACTGTATTCTACCACTACCAGTTATCACTACGTTGCTACTGTATTCCACCACTACCAGTTATCACTCGTTACTACTGTATTCTACCACCAGTTATTACTACGTTACTACTGTATTCTACCACTACCAGTTATTACTGTGTTGCTACTGTATTCTACCACTACCAGTTATTACTTTGTTATTCTGCTGTGTTCTACCACTACCAGTTATTACTGCGTTACTACCTGTATTCTACCACTACCAGTTATCACTACGTTCTGCTGTATTCTACCACTACCAGTTGTTACTCGTGTCCAGTTTCTTACCAGTCTTCTACCACTACCAGTTGTTACTCGTTTGCTGCTGTGTTCTACCACTACCAGTTATTACTACGTTACTTCCTGTGTATTCTACCACTACCAGTTATTACTACGTTACTACTGTATTCTACCACTACCAGTTATTACTACGTTGCTGCTGTATTCTACCGCACTACCAGTTATTACTATGTTACTACTGTATTCTACCACTACCAGTTATTACTACGTTACTGCTGTATTCTACCACTACCAGTTATCGTACGTTACTGCTGTATTCTGCCACCACCAGTTATTACTATGTTACTACTGTTCATTCTACCGCTACCAGTTATCACTCGTTACTGCTGTATTCTACTACCAGTTATCACTACGTTACTACTGTATTCTACCACTACCAGTTATTACTACGTTGCCTCCTGTATTCTACCACTACCAGTTATTACTATGTTACTACTGTATTCTACCACTACCAGTTATTACTATGTTACTACTGCTATTCTACCACTACCAGTTTGTTACTGCGTTTGCTGCTGTATTCTACCACTACCAGTTATTACTTTATGTTACTACCTTGTATTCTACCGATACCAGTTATTGCTATGTTTCACTACTGTATTCTACCACTACCAGTTATTACTGCGTTGCTACTGTATTCTACCACTACCAGTTATTACTACGTTGCTACTGTATTCTACCACACCAGTATGCAAGTTACTACTGTACCACTACCAGTTATTACTACGTTACTACTGTATTCTACCGCTACCAGTTATTACTATGTTACTCGCCGCTTGTTCTACCACTACCAGTTATTGCTATGTTACTACTGTGTTCTACCACTACCAGTTATTACTACGTTACTGCTGTATTCTGCCACAAGCAGTTATTACTACGTTACTGCTGCTATTCTTACCACTACCAGTTGTTACTACGTTGCTACTGTATTCTTCCACTACCAGTTATTACTACGTTGCTGCTGTATTCTACCACTACCAGTTATTTCTATGTTGCTGCTGTATTCTACCACTACCAGTTATTACTATGTTACTA
>NC_059230.1:1964188-1966688 GCF_020615455.1 Coregonus clupeaformis
AAGTTTCTGGCCTCCATGGCTCCTGTTCTCAACTACTACAACAACAGTTCTGATTCTCCAACTCCCTCTCTACCTCCCTCTCCAACTCCCTCTCTACCTCCCTCTCTACCTCCCTCTCTACCTCCCTCTCCACCTCCCTCTCTACCTCCCTCTCTACCTCCCTCTCTACCTCCCTCTCCACCTCCCTCTCTACCTCCCCTCTCTACCTCCCTCTCTACCTCCCTCTTACCTCCCTCTCTCCTCTCTACCTCCCTCTCTACCTCCCTCTCTACCTCCCTCTCTACCTCCCTCTCCAACTCCTCTCTACCTCCCTCTCTACCTCCCTCTCCAACTCCCTCTCTACCTCCTCTCTACCTCCCTCTCCAACTCCCTCTCTACTCCTCTCTACCTCCCTCTCCAACTCCCTCTCTACCTCCCTCTCTACCTCCCTCTCCAACTCCCTCTCTACCTCCCTCTCTACCTCCCTCTCCAACTCCCTCTCTACCTCCCTCTCTACCTCCCTCTCTACCTCCCTCTCCACCTCCCTCTCTACCTCCTCTCTACCTCCCCTCTCTACCTCCCTCTCAACTCCCTCTCTACCTCCCTCTCACTCCCTCTCTACCTCCCTCTCTACCTCCCTCTCTACCTCCCTCTCCACCTCCCTCTCTACCTCCCTCTCTACCTCCTCTCTACCTCCTCTCTACCTCCCTCTCTACCTCCCTCTCCAACTCCCTCTCTACCTCCCTCTCTACCTCCCTCTCTACCTCCCTCTCCAACTCCCTCTCTACCTCCCTCTCTACCTCCCTCTCTACCTCCCTCTCCACCTCCCTCTCTACCTCCCTCTCTACCTCCCTCTCTACCTCCCTCTCTACCTCCCTCTCTACCTCCCTCTCTACCTCCCTCTCCACCTCCCTCTCTACCTCCCTCTCTACCTCCCTCTCTACCTCCCTCTCTACCTCCCTCTCCAACTCCCTCTCCACCTCCCTCTCTACCTCCCTCTCAACTCCCTCTACCTCCCTCTCTACCTCCCTCTCTACCTCCCTCTCCACCTCCCTCTCTACCTCCCTCTCTACCTCCCTCTCTACCTCCCTCTCTACCTCCCTCTCTACCTCCCTCTCCACCTCCCTCTCTACCTCCCTCTCCACCTCCCTCTCTACCTCCCTCTCCACCTCCCTCTCCACCTCCCTCCCCACCTCCTCTCTACCTCCCTCTCTACCTCCCTCTCCAACTCCCTCTCTACCTCCCTCTCTACCTCCCTCTCTACCTCCCTCTCCACCTCCCTCTCTACCTCCCTCTCCTCCTCTCACCTCCCTCCTCTCTACCTCCCTCTCTACCTCCCTCTCCACCTCCCTCTCTACCTCCTCCTCCCTCTCTACCTCCCTCTCCACCTCCCTCTCTACCTCCCTCTCTACCTCCCTCTCGACCTCCCTCTCTACCTCCCTCTCCACCTCCCTCTCCACCTCCCTCTCTACCTCCCTTTCTACCTCCCTCTCCACCTCCCTCTCTACCTCCCTCTCTACCTCCCTCTCTACCTCCCTCTCTACCTCCCTTATCCTGCTCGAGTTGAACGTGACTTGTGGGAGATATAGTTTTACCACAGTCTGTAGTGAGAGAGAGACAGAGAGAGTGACAGAGAGAAAGACAGAGAGACAGAGAGAGAGAGAGAGAGAGAGAGAGAGAGAGAGAGAGAGAGAGAGAGAGAGAGAGAGAGAGAGAGAGAGAGAGAGAGAGAGAGAGAGAGAGACAGAGACAGAGACAGAGACAGAGACAGAGACAGAGACAGAGAGAGACAGAGACAGAGACAGAGACAGAGACAGAGACAGAGACAGAGACAGAGACAGAGACAGAGACAGAGACAGAGACAGAGACAGAGACAGAGAGAGAGAGAGAGAGAGAGAGAGCAGTTAGAGATATTCCAATCATTCAGGGTTGAGAGTGACGGACTAGAATCTACTGCTACTGCTGTCACCAATAGAATAGATGAAGCTAACTGCTTTACCAGTGAATACTGCCTCACTCAGACCCTGTTATATAGAGATATGACTCAGACCCTGTTATATAGAGATATGACTCAGACCCTGTTATATAGAGATATGACTCAGACCCTGTTATATAGAGATATGACTCAGACCCTGTTATATAGAGATATGACTCAGACCCTGTTATATAGAGATATGACTCAGACCCTGTTATATAGAGATATGACTCAGACCCTGTTATATAGAGATATGACTCAGACCCTGTTATATAGAGATATGACTCAGACCCTGTTATATAGAGATATGACTCAGACCCTGTTATATAGAGATATGACTCAGACCCTGTTATATAGAGATATGACTCAGACCCTGTTATATAGAGATATGACTCAGACCCTGTTATATAGAGATATGACTCAGACCCTGTTATATAGAGATATGACTCAGACCCTGTTATATAGAGATATGACTCAGACCCTGTTATATAGAGATATGACTCAGACCCTGTTATATAGAGATATGACTCAGACCCTGTTATATAG
>NC_059230.1:1971688-1996688 GCF_020615455.1 Coregonus clupeaformis
AACATGTCAAGCAGACAACCTAAGAAAATTAAATGGTTTGATGAAGAATGCAAAAACTGGCACTCCCGGGTGGCACAGCTACAGACCCGGGTTCGATCCCGGGCTGTATCACAACCGGCCGTGATTGGGAGTCCCATAGGGCGGCGCACAATTGGCCCAGGGTCGCCAGGTTAGGGGAGGGTTTGGCCCAGGGTCGCCAGGTTAGGGGAGGGTTTGGCCCAGGGTCGCCAGGTTAGGGGAGGGTTTGGCCCAGGGTCGCCAGGTTAGGGGAGGGTTTGGCCCAGGGTTGCCAGGTTAGGGGAGGGTTTGGCCCAGGGTCGCCAGGTTAGGGGAGGGTTTGGCCCAGGGTCGCCAGGTTAGGGGAGGGTTTGGCCCAGGGTCGCCAGGTTAGGGGAGGGTTTGGGGAGGGTTTGGCCCAGGGTTGCCAGGTTAGGGGGAGGGTTTGGCCCAGGGTTGCCAGGTTAGGGGGAGGGTTTGGCCCAGGGTCGCCAGGTTAGGGGGAGGGTTTGGCCCAGGATCGCCAGGTTAGGGGAGGGTTTGGCCCAGGGTCGCCAGGTTAGGGGGAGGGTTTGGCCCAGGGTCGCCAGGTTAGGGGAGGGTTAGGGGAGGGTTTGGCCCAGGGTCGCCAGGTTAGGGGAGGGTTTGGGGAGGGTTTGGCCCAGGGTCGCCAGGTTAGGGGAGGGTTTGGCCCAGGGTCGCCAGGTTAGGGGAGGGTTTGGGGAGGGTTTGGCCTGGGGGGCTTTACTTGGCTCTAGCGACTCCTTGTGGTGGGCCGGGCACCTGCAGGCTGAACGGTGTTTCCTCCGACACATGATCAAATAAAAATCTTAGAATCAACTATTAAAGACTACCAGAACCCACTGGATTCTCCAATTACATTGAATGAGCTACAGAACCAAATACAAACCCTCCAACCCAAAAAGGCCTGTGGTGTTGATGGTATCCTACATGAAATGATAAAATATACAGACCACAAATTCCAATTGGCTATACTTAAACTCTTTAACATCATCCTCAGCTCTGGCTTCTTCCCCAATATTTGGAACCAGGGACTGATCACCCCAATCCACAAAAGTGGAGACAAATTTGAACCCAATATCTACCGTGGGATATGCGTCAACAGCAACCTTGGGAAAATACTCTGCATTATCATTAACAGCAGACTAGTTCATTTCCTCAGAGAAACAATGTACTGAGCAAATGTCAAATTGGCTTTTTACCAAATTACCGTACGACAGACCACGTATTCACCCTGCACACCCTAATTGACAAACAAACAAACCAAAACAAAGGCAAAGTCTTCTCATGCTTTGTTGAGTTCAAAAAAGCTTTTGATTCTTGGCATGAGGGTCTGCTATACAAATTGATGGAAAGTGGGGTTGGGGGAAAAACATACGACATTATAAAATCCATGTACACAAACAAGTGTGTGGTTAAAATGGGCAAAAAACACACACATTTCTTTCCTCAGGGCCGTGGGGCAAGACAAGGATGCAGCTTGAGCCCCACCCTCTTCAACATGTATATCAACGAATTGGCGAGGGCACTAGAACAGTCTGCAGCACCCGGCCTCACCCTACTAGAATCTGAAGTCAAATGTCTACTGTTTGCTGATGATCTGGTGCTTCTGTCCCCAACCAAGGAGGGCCTACAGCAGCACCTAGATCTTCTGCACAGATTCTGTCAGACCTGGGCCCTGACAGTAAATCTCAGTAAGACAAAAATAATGGTGTTCCAAAAAAGGTCCAGTTGCACACAAAAACTATACATACCTCGGCCTAAACATCCGCACCACAGGTAACTTCCACAAAGCTGTGAACGATCTGAGAGACAAGTCAAGAAGGGCCTTCTATGACATCAAAAGGAACATAAAATTTGACATACCAATTAGGATCTGGCTAAAAATACTTGAATCAGTTATAGAACCCATTGCCCTTTATGGTTGTGAGGTCTGGGGTCCGCTCACCAACCAAGAATTCACAAAATAGGACAAACACCAAATTGAGACTGCATGCAGAATTCTGCAAAAATATCCTCTGTGTACAACGTAAAACACCAAATAATGCATGCAGAGCAGAATTAGGCCGATACCTGCTAATTATCAAAATCCAGAAAAGAGCCGTTAAATTCTACAACCACTTAAAAGGAAGCGATTCCCAAACCTTCCATAACAAAGCCATCACCTACAGAGAGAAGAGTCCCCTAAGCAAGCTGGTCCTGGGGCTCTGTTCACAAACACAAACAGCCCCCACACAGCCCCAGGACAACAACAACAACAACAACAACACAATTAGACCCAACCAAATCATGAGAAAACAAAAAGAGAATTCCTTGACACATTGGAAAGAATTAACAAAAAAACAGAGCAAACTGGAATGCTATCTGTCCCTAAGCAGAGAGTACACAGTGGCAGAATACCTGACCACTGTGACTGACCCAAACTTAAGGAAAGCTTTGACTATGTACAGACTCAGTGATCATAGTCTTGCTATTGAAAGCGGCCGCCGTAGGCAGACCTGGCTCTCAAGAGAAGACAGGCTATGTGCACACTGCCCACAAAATGAGGTGGAAACTGAGCTGCACTTCCTAACCTCCTGCCAAATGTATGACCATATTAGAGACATATTTCCCTCAGATTACACAGACGCACAAAGAATTAGAAAACAAACCCAATTTTGATAAACTCCCTTATCTACTGGGTGAAATACCACAGTGTGCCATCACAGCTGCAAGATTTGTGACCTGTTGCCACAAGACATTTACATTTACAAGAAAAGGACAACCAGTGAAGAACAAACACCATTGTAAATACAACCCATATTTAAGTTTATTTATTTTCTCTTTTGTACGTTAACTATTTGCACATCATTACAACACCGTATATAGACATAATGACATTTGAAATGTCTTTATTCTTTTGGAACGTTTGGGAGTGTAATGTTTACTGTTAATATTTATTGTTTATTTCCCAATGTGTGTGTGAGAGAGAGAGAGAGAGAGAGAGAGAGAGAGAGAGAGAGAGAGATGAACTTCATCAAAATCCCATGAGAGAGAGATTGATGCTATACAGATTGATGTGATGTGTGTCTACAGAGCTCTGCTCTACAGGAGGTGCTGGTTCTGGAGCGATGTCATGTTCTGGAGACAGACAACAACAATGGACTGGTCATTAGTAAGTACACAATCATTAGAAATACAGAGAGGAGGAATGCAGGGAGAAGGAGGAGAAAGATTCTGGAGAGGAGGAGGAATAAGGATCTGTCTAGATTATTATTCTAATATTAGTGTCTGATCTCTCTCTCTGTCTCTGTCTCTCTGTCTCTGTCTGTCTCTCTCTCTCTTGCTTTCTCTCTCTTGCTCTCTCTGTCTCTCTCGCTCTGTCTCTCTCTCTGTCTCTCTGTATCTGTCTCTCTGTCTCTGTCTGTCTGTCTGTCTGTCTCTCTCTCTCTCTCTCTCTCTCTCTCTCTCTCTCTCTCTCTCTTTGTCTCTGTCTCTCTCGCTTTCTCTCACGTTCTCTCTCTGTCTCTGTCTCTCTCTCGCTTTCTCTCTCTCTCTCGCTTTCTCTCTGTCTCTGTCTCTCTCTCGCTTTCTCTCACTTTCTCTCTCTGTCTCTCTCTTGCTTTCTCTCTCTGTCGCTCTCTCTCTGTCTCTCTGTATCTGTCTCTCTGTCTCTCTGTCTCTGTCTGTCTCTCTCTCTCTCTCTCTCTCTCGCTTTCTCTCTGTCTCTCTCTCGCTTTCTCTCTCTCTCTCTCTCTCTCTCTCTGTCTTTGTCTCTCTCTGTCTCTCTCTCTCTCTCTCTCTGTCTCTCAATTCAATTCAATAGACTTTATTGACATGGCAAGTAAAATTACTTACATTGTCAAAGTATAGATAAAACAAAAATGGTGGGACCAACAGCAAAATAATAATAATAGTAGTAGTGGAAATGGGATTACCATTAACAGCAACTACAACAACAATATTAATGAGAATAACAATACATTAAAGCAATAGTAGTCGACCAGTCTCAACATGACTGAGAAGACACATTACATGGTATGAAAGCCAAAACAAAACAGGAAATATTATTGACATTACATTACACTTTTCACTGGCTGTCCCTCATGTTGTGGCAGGAGGACACATATTTGGCTGCCAAAATTGCACATTTTTTTTCTTCCTCTTTTATAGTTTCAAATTCTTTGTACTGAATGATAATTTTGGGAAAGAAAGATTATCTTCGGTCTGAGTATTTGTCACAGTGTAGTAGGAAATGCAGCTCTGTCTCTACCTCTCCCCGGGGGCAGAGTGAGCACAGTCTGTCCTCTCTGGGCAGCCAGGTTTGCCTGTGACGACCGGTCTCTATAGCCAGACTGTGCTCACTGAGTCTGTACCTAGTCAGTGTTTTCCTCAGTTTTCTATCAGTCACAGTGGTCAGATAGTCTGCCACCATGTACTGTCTGTTTAGAGCCAAATAGCATTGAAGTTTACTTAGATTTTTTGTGGTGTCTTTCCAATAGGTGATATATTTATCTTTTTGCTTTGTGATGATTTGGTTGGGCCAGATTTTCTGAGTGCTGTCCTGAGGCGCTATGAGGTTGGTTTTGGTTAGTGAACTGAGCCTCAGAACCAGCTGGCTGAGGGGACTCTTCTCTTGTTTCATCTCTTGACATAGTAGAGCTGTGTGATGGAATGTTTTGGGGTCACTTGTTTTTAGATGGTTGTAAAATTTGATGGCTCTTTTTTCTATTCGAATAAGGAGGGGGTATTGGCCCAATTCTGCTCTACATGCGTTACTTGGAGTTTTTCTTTGCACTTGCAATACAGTCTTGCAAAACTCTGCATGCAGTATTTCGATTGGATGTTTGTCCCATTTGGTAAATTCAGTATTAGAGAGCGGACCCCATACTTCGCTGCCACATAGAGCAATTGGTTCTATAACTGATTGGAAAATTTTGAGCCAGATTCTAATTGGAATTTCGATTTTAATATTCCTTTTAATGGCATAGAATGCTCTTCTTGCTTTGTCTCTCAGCTCATTCACAGCCATGTGAAAACTACCTGTGTTGCTGATATTTAGTCCTAGATATGTGTAATTTTTGGTGTGTTCTAATAGAACTGTGTCCAAATAGAATTTATATTTGTCATCCTGATTTCCTGACCTTTTTTGGAATATCATTATATTCGTTTTTTTTAGATTAACGGTCAGGGCCCAGGTCTGACAGAATCTGTGCAGATGATCTAGATGCTGCTGTAACCCCTCCTTAGTGGGAGACAGTAGCACCAGGTCATCTGCGTACAGCAGACACTTGATTTCAGTGTTGTGTAGGGTGAGACCAGGTGCTGACGATTCTTCTAATGTTTTTGCCAATTCATTAATGTAGATGTTAAATAGTGTTGGACTTATTGGGCAGCCCTGTTTCACTCCACGTCCCTGAGAGAAGAAGTATGTTTGCTTGTTGCCGATTTTAATCGCACATTTGTTTTTAGTGTACATTGATTTAATAACATCATATGTTTTCCCTCCAATACCACTTTCTATTAGTTTGTAAAAAAGACCTTGGTGCCAAATTGAATCAAATGCTTTCTTGAAGTCTACAAAACACGAGTAGATTTTGCCGTTGTTTTGATTAACTTGATTGTCAATTAGAGTCTGGAGGGTGTAAATGTGGTCTGTTGTACGATAATTTTTTACAAATCCAATCTGGCTTCTGCTTAGGACGTTGTGTTCATCAAGGAAATGATGTAGTCTGCTGTTTATGATACTGCAGAGAATTTTCCCCAAGTTGCTGTTAACGCAAATTCCTCTGTAATTATTTGGGTCAAATTTGTCTCCATTTTTATAAATTGGTGTGATCAATCCTTGGTTCCAAATATCTGGGAAAATACCTGCAGTGAGGAGAATGTTGAAGAGTTTGAGTATAGCCAATTAGAATTTGTGGTCTGTATATTTGATCATTTCATTTAAAATACCATCAGCACCACAGGCCATTTTGGGTTGGAGAGTGCAAAGTTTTTCCAATAATTCTTGTTCTGTAATTGGGGTATCCACAGGATTCTGATAGTCTTTGACTGCTGATTCAAGGATTTGTAATTTTTCTTGTATATCTTGTTGTTCTGGGCTCTTTGTTATATTGCTGTAGAGGTTTGCAAAGTGATTTCTCCACATATCCCCATTTTGGATAGCCAATTCCTCATGATGAGGTTTGTTTAATTTATTCAAATTCTCCCAGAAGTGGTTTGATTCTACGGATTCCTCAATCACATCCAGCTGATTTCTAATGTGCTGTTACTTTTTTTGTTCTTAGGGTGTGTTTGTATTGCTTCAGTGTTTCCCCATATTGAAGGCGTATATTGTTGTTGTCTGGGTCTCTGTGTTTATGATTAGATATATTTCTCAATGACTTTCTTAGATTTTTGCAATCATTATCAAACCATTTTTCATTATCTATTATTTTTGGTTTGCTCTTATGTTTCTTTAGATTAGCCAAGGAGGCTAATTTGTCAAATATAAAGTTTATGTTCCAAACGGCCAAATTTACACCTTCATTGGTGTAGGAGAATGTTAATGCTAAAAAGGTTGTCCAGGAGAGATTGTATTTTTTGGCTACTAATTGCTTTTTGGTAGATTTCTGTACTGTTTGCACTCCATCTATAGGTCTGTTTAGTACCATGTAATTTATTGGGCCGTGATGCTTCATGGTTGGGTTCTGCTCTTCTCAGATACACTGTGATTTTACTGTGTTCTGAGAGAGGTGTTAGTGGGCTGACTGTGAAGGCTCTGAGAGACTCTGGGTTGAGGTCTGTGATGAAGTAGTCTACAGTACTGCTGCCAAGGGATGAGCTGTAGGTGTACCTACCAAAATAGTCCCCTCTTAGCCTACCATTGACTATGTACAGACCCAGTGTTCGACAGAGCTTCAGGAGCTGTACTCCATTTTAGTTTTTCACTTTGTCATAGTTGTTTCTGGTGGGGGTATGTGGGGAGGGAAAGGTTGTTGCTTCCCGGTAGGTGTTTGTCCCCATGACTGTTAATAGTGTCTAGTTCTTCTGCTGTTCTAGCATTCAGGTCTCCACAGACCAGCACGTTGCCTTGGGCCTGAAAGTGACTAATCTCCCCCTCTAGAATGGAGAAACTCTCTTCATTGAAGTAGGGTGACTCTGAGGGGGGAATGTATGTGGCACAGAGGAAGACGTTGTTATCTGTTAAGATAGCCTCCTTGTTGATTTTTAGCCAGATAAAGAATTATCCTGTTTTGATCAATTCGATTGAATTAGTTAGTTCAGATTTATACCATATTAGCATTCCCCCTGAGTCTCTGCCCTGTGTGATTCCTTTTAATTTGGTGGATGGTACGATTATCTCCCTATAACCTAGTGGACAGCCAGTGGAAACATCACCTCTGCACCATGTTTCCTGTAGTACTACAATATCAACATCATCAATTTCTTTAAGTCTGGGTTTCTGCTCTTTAGCCCAAAAGCAGAGGACTTCAAGCCTTGTAAATTCCAACATGCAACGTAAAAAGACTTCATAACTGTTTTTTCTTTACCTTCAAAATGAGATAAATCCAACAATAACTATTAAACTAGGATTTTTCAATTAAGGTAAACTCTTATTATGCAAATGTGATTTGTTTATCATTTAAGATAGTATTTGTGTCATGCCACTTGGGTGGATGTAGTGTGAGGATGGTGGAGTTCTTGTGCTCATCTTACCATGACCCTCGGCCTATCACATGTGAGCATAGTAGACTCAGCATGTGTTTGATGTCACTCATTTCGTTGGTGGGAGCTGGGCCAGTTGCTCCTCTCACAGCTTGTGCATAGCTCTGTCTGCCGGGCTGTGGCTCCTCCAGGTGTGGGTCTGTGGTGGGGGGGTGTTAGGCCTCGTCTGGGTGGGTCTGAAGCTGGGCTGGATGTGGTGGGCATTGAGGTTGGTGGTTGTTACGAACCCCGTGGCTTTGAACGTCTAGGGTGATGGACATGAGACCCGTAACATAATGCATGCAAATTATAAGTGTGGCATGGAACAGTGAGAACAAATATGACACAACTACCATGAACTACCGTCAAACACAAATGGTTTATTTCTGAACACACGGTAAAGGATTGGGAAAAAGGGCTGAGCAGGACCCAAGAAATGAAACAATAGTGTAAAACACCCCTAAACTGATCTAGCCTGCCTCAAGAACCGCTAGGCTACTGCTACCATACAAAAATACAGTGGGTGGTCCGCTCAGGTCTAACTAGTGTGTATAGACAGTTCTTTCTACGGGAAATGTATGCCCAAGGGCAGCTAGCTCAAACTCCCCCTTTTCCCAGAAACACACAATAGTTACCAAACAGAGTAACCAGCAACTTAGTGAGTACTCTAAACAAAGGACATCACAGTATCCATTACTCACATACAAAACAGTAGTCTAACAGAATTACCAATCATAGTAAACAGCAACTTAGTGAGTAATCAAAAACAGGACACCACCGTGTCCATACTCACATACGGAAATATTCTCTCTCTCTCTCAACAAACACAAGACTGGTTTTTATACAATGGGATGTGTGATTGAACAAACGAGTAACAGGTGGTGCAATGCACAGGAATGTTCACTGATTGGTCCAATCAGCAGACACCTCAACGACCACCAATCAGGAACATACAGGACACCTGTGATTAGGGCAGAAGGAGAGAAACACACAAAAACACAGGATACCTGTATCCGTAACACTCCCACCCTTAAAAGAGCAAACCACAATGGTTTGCGACACACGTACTATCACAACACCCAAATTCACAAATCATCCTGCCGGAATAACAAAAAAAACCTAGATCATTACACACGAGACAAAGCATCTGCCAACACATTATCCAACCCCTTTTTTGTGGCGGATCTCCAAATTATAATTTTGCACGACAAGTGCCCAACGCATAAGGCGTTGGTTCTGGTTGTACATCCGGTGGAGAAAAACTAAGGGGTTATGGTCAGTATAAACTATCACTGGTAATGCACTGGAACCAACATAAACTTCAAAGTACTGCAGAGCTAACAACAAAGCTAGAGCTTCTTGTTCAATGGTGGAATAGTTTGTCTGACATTTGTTAAATTTCCGTGAAAAATAACAGACAGGATGGTCCACTCCACTCTGGTCTTGCTGCAGTAGAACAGCCCCAGCACCTCTGGCACTTGCATCTACCTCCAGTTTAAACGGTCGTTCAAAATCTGGCGCAGCAAGAACAGGAGTACTACATAAGAGTGCTTTAGCAGTGTTGAAAGCAGTACGACACCCTTCAGACCATACAAATGTTCTCGCCGGACTGAGCAAATCCGTTAATGGAGCAACTACAGCAGAGAAATTTTTACAGAAACTACGGTAGTAGCCAACCATCCCTAAAAAACGGCGTAGCTCTCTTCTGGTGGTAGGTGCGGGAAATGCGTTTATAGCCGAGACCTTGGCATCTACAGGGCGCACCTGACCATGGCCGACCTGTTTACCAAGATAAGTAACAGTGGCCTTCCCAAACTCGCACTTTGCTAAGTTCAGGGTTAGAGAAGCGGTTGCTAGACGTTCACACACTACCCTTAGAGTGTTAACATGATCAGACCACTCAGTTGAATAAATTACCAGATCATCAAGGTACGCACTACAATTAGGAACTCCAGCCAATACTGTGTTAACCAGGCGTTGGAAAGTGGCTGGTGCGTTCCGCATCCCAAATGCCATGACAGCATATTGTAGGAAGTGATCTGGGGTCACAAAGGCAGAGATGTCGGAGGCACGTGGGGTTAACGGCACCTGCCAGTAACCTTTAGAAGATCTAGTTTGGTTACATAAGTAGCAGCACCAACAGTATCAATACAGTCATCCAGTCTGGGTAACGGGAACGAGTCGGGCACTGTGACAGCATTGACCTTCCGATAGTCCGTACATAATCTGGATGTCCCATCAGGTTTAGGAACCAGAATGCACGGAGAACTCCAAGGACTTGAACTTGGCATAGCCAGGTTATTCTCCAGCAAATAACCGACCTCACCCCTCATTATCTTTCTCTTAGAGACGTTGACACGATAAGGATGTTGCTTGATAGGTGCAGCGTTTCCAACATTAATGTCATGTTCTAACACATTTGTACATGTAGGAACATCATTAAAAAGACATGGAAAGCTGTGTAATAGTCTCACAATATCATCTGACTGTCTGTCCGTTAAATGAATCAGGCTTGACGGGAGAGACAGCAGCATCTCTGAATTGGGCAATCTAGCACACTGCTGCTGAGTATTGCGCAACTCCAAACCATCTCCGTCCACATCATTAACATGACCTCCCACTACAGCCGTAGCAGCAATAGAGACAGCCGACTCGGCCAGTTTCTCTGGACTGTCTACCTGAGTGACGGGTCTGGTGTGGTATGTCTTCAACATGTTAACGTGGCACACACGAGATTGGCGTTTTCTATCAGGAGTCTGTATCACGTAGTCAGTTTCACTTAGTTTCTTTTCAATGACATAAGGACCAGAGAAACGTGCTGACAATGACGCTCCTGGCACAGGCAACAATACAAGAACTCGGTCACCTGGCTGCAGTGAACGAGAAACAGCCTGTGTGTCATAGTGTCGTTTCATCCGTTTCTGTGAGGAAGACAGCGCTTCCTTTGCTAGAGCACAGGCAGCATGTAGGCGCTCACGAAAGCGACTAACGTAGTCCAACACATTTTCTTTCACACACAACTCTTGTGACAAAAACTGATCCTTAAGGACTTTCATAGGTCCTCTCATGGTGTGTCCAAACACCAGTTCAGCTGGGCTGAACCCTAGGGATTCCTGTACTGTCTCACGGACAGCAAACAAAACTAGAGGAACTCCCTCATCCCAATCTTTCTCAGATTCCAAACAATATTTACGGAGCATAGACTTCAGGGTCTGATGCCAACGTTCAAGCGCACCCTGAGACTCTGGGTGATATGCGCTTGACACACGGTGTGTAACTGACAAGGATTTTAACACTTGTTTGAACAGTGTAGAAAGGAAATTCGTACCCTGATCAGTTTGTATCACCTTAGGTAACCCAAAAGTTGAGAAGAATTTGATCAACGCTTTACTCACCACCGGAGCAGTAATCCTTCGCAGAGGAATGGCCTCTGGGTACCTGGTGGCCACACACATAATTGTTAACATAAACTGGTTACCAGATTTTGTTTTTGGTAATGGTCCAACACAATCAACCATCACATGTTCGAAGGGTTCACCTATGGCCGGTATGGGACAAAGAGGCGCGGGGAAATAACCTGGTTCGGTTTCCCAACTACTTGACAGGTGTGGCAAGTCCGACAGAACTGAGCCACATCTTGTTTTAAGCCAGGCCAAAAGAAATGTCGCAAAACACGATCATAAGTCTTGGTGACTCCCAGATGTCCGGACCACTGGTGATCATGAGCGAGGGATAAAACATTTTGTCGAAAGGCTGTAGGAATCACTATTTGGTAAACAGCATTCCAATCTTCGCCAGCGTCAACATGGGATGTCCATTTACGCATGAGGAGATTACCATCAATGAAGTATGCCATGTTTTTCTTCTTTAGCTCCTCCTCTGAGACAACACTAGAAAAACATTTAGCCAGGCTAATGTCAACCTGTTGGTTAGCGATCAGCTGCTCACGAGTAACTGGTAACTGTATGGCCTCAGCAACAAGTTCCACATCCTTCTTCCTTTCTCTGGACTGTTGGTCAGACTGCACCAGCTTACCAGAGGTAGCACCCAAACTATCCTCTGGGTCACACTCTCTGAATAGAATCGTGTTCGACAAATCTATCACTTCACCCACTTGTCGTGCTTGAGCACGTGTGACAGCACAAGCGGGGAACACATCTGGATAACCCTGTGCCAGCTCCTCGGAGAGAGACTGGTCACTTTTATCCAATACCTCCAATATGGGTATCACCTTTCCTCCGGCAATATCGTTGCCCATTATAAATGTCACACCTTTTACTGGCAACATAGGACGTACGCCCACTCTGAACAATCCACTGACTAACTCAGAGTGTACGTTCACAAAGTGCAATGGCACTGGGACAAATCCCATTTCAATTCCTTGTACTAACACACTGGAACCACAATATGTATTATTAGACAAGGGCAACACATCAGCTAGTATGAACGACTGCGCCGCACCAGTATCTCTGAGGATTCTAACTGGACGCTGAGACGCTCGTCATCTGATATAGAAACAAACCCCTCAAAAATGAACGGTTCATAACTGTGATCTGGGACAGGGACTTTCAAACCACATTCACTATGAGGCCTCTGTCTTGATTCCCGGCCTTACAACCGCATCGAATCAGCCCAACACCCGTTGGCGGCCTGGCGTGCTGAGGCATCCCCGGTTTGCGTTTAAGCAAAAAGCAATCACTAACCAAATGTCCCACCTTATGACAATAGAAACAGTGACGCACATCTTTTGGGCGTGCTGGATGTACTGCTGGTCGACTAGGACTAAAAGTTAGCAACTCCGCAGCCCTGCTCTCCGTACGAGCCGAAAACACGCTCTTATGCGTCAACACAAATTCGTCTGCCAATACAGATGCTTCCGACAGTGAGGATACTTTCTGTTCGTTCAGATAAACTACAATGCGTTCCGGTAAGCAATTTTTAAACTCTTCTAACAAGATTAACTCCCGTAGAGAGTTAAAATCAGTTACCTTACTAGCACTGTGCCATTTGTCAAACAGATTTCCTTTGTCTCTAGCAAACTCCACATAAGTCTGAGTAGGAGACTTTTTATGAGACCTAAATCTCTGTCGATATGCCTCAGGAACAAGCTCATAGGCACGAAGAACAGTAGCTTTGACCACTTCATAATTCAAACTGTCTTCAAGAGGTAGCGCTGCCAGAACCTCTTGGGCTTTACCTGTTAGTTTACACTGAAGTAATAGGCACCATACCTCTTCGGGCCATTTCAATGCTACCGCTATACGTTCAAACACACTGAAATAGGAATCAACCTCTGACTCCCTGAACACAGGTACTAAGGTGATCTGCCTACTAATATCAAACGTAGCAGCCGACACAGCTGGGGAGGATGGCTCACTAGCAGGCATAGTATTAGCAGAGACTAACCTCGCTGTTTCTGCCTCTAGTTCCATTTTACGCACCTCCAGTTCCATCTTACGCATCTCCAGTTCCATCTTACGCGTCTCCAGTTCTGCCTCTAGCTTACGCGTCTCCTGTTCTGCCTCTAGCTCCATTTTACGCATCTCCAGCTTGTCTTGCCTGATTTGTGCCCGCTCTTCCGCCTCCATTTGGAGCCGTGTCGAGCGGACATCGATCCTGGCATCACTGTCAGTCAGTGGGGAGAGTGGGTCATAACGGGGCAATGTGGCTGGAGCCTTAGCCTCGTCCTCAGACACTGATGGGCTTACAGGAACAGCCACCACCTCCCCTACAGGAGCAGCAGACTCAGGCGGCGGTAACTCAAGCACTCGCTCGTTCAACAACATCGCTAGCACTACTTCCCTAACTTCTGCTTTCACTAAACCCCTCGGTATGGGTGCAGAAAAGTGGTCAGCCAAAACCTGTAGATCCACTCTACGGCAATTCTCAAAACCCTCCCACGTAGGGTTTTCCAAAAATGCCTCCAACTCAAAAGTAGCCATCCTACTAGCAACACGAGCCGTCGACTACTGAACACACAAAAAAAACAGGTAGTACAGCTGCCAAGCTCAACACTGAACCAGACACTTACTAATTTGCATGAGTAGCATGGGATAGATCCCAGACGAGCCCCCACTTTATGTTACGAACCCCGTGGCTTTGAACGTCTAGGGTGATGGACATGAGACCCGTAACATAATGCATGCAAATTATAAGTGTGGCATGGAACAGTGAGAACAAATATGACACAACTACCATGAACTACCGTCAAACACAAATGGTTTATTTCTGAACACACGGTAAAGGATTGGGAAAAAGGGCTGAGCAGGACCCAAGAAATGAAACAATAGTGTAAAACACCCCTAAACTGATCTTGCCTGCCTCAAGAACCGCTAGGCTACTGCTACTCATACAAAAATACAGTGGGTGGTCCGCTCAGGTCTAACTAGTGTGTATAGACAGTTCTTTCTACGGGAAATGTATGCCCAAGGGCAGCTAGCTCAAACTCCCCTTTTCCCAGAAACACACAATAGTTACCAAACAGAGTAACCAGCAACTTAGTGAGTACTCTAAACAAAGGACATCACAGTATCCATTACTCACATACAAAACAGTAGTCTAACAGAATTACCAATCATAGTAAACAGCAACTTAGTGAGTAATCAAAAACAGGACACCACCGTGTCCATACTCACATACGGAAATATTCTCTCTCTCTCTCAACAAACACAAGACTGGTTTTTATACAATGGGATGTGTGATTGAACAAACGAGTAACAGGTGGTGCAATGCACAGGAATGTTCACTGATTGGTCCAATCAGCAGACACCTCAACGACCACCAATCAGGAACATACAGGACACCTGTGATTAGGGCAGAAGGAGAGAAACACACAAAAACACAGGATACCTGTATCCGTAACAGTGGTGCTGTGGCCGAGGCTGGGGGGTCCAGGGTGCTGGTCCGGGGTGTTGTCTCGGTGATCTCGGGGGGGGTGGAGATTGCTCCGCTGTTCCTGGGTGGAGAGGTCGGGATGCGGTTTAAAGCGACGTCCTTGAGTCTTGGCAAGGATGGGGACTGTCTCCCTGTACAGGTGAACATGGTCATAGAGACAGTCCAGATCGAGGGTGGGATGGTGGGCCAGGTGTACATTGGGTCGCAGGGCACAGTCCCGGGAGAGGCTGGCGTTTATTCTTTGGATTGTGGCAGGGTGGAAGTCCTTCCTCTGTAGAAGGGTTGACACCACGATCCTTGAGTTGGGGAAGATTGCGGAGGCCTTCTCAATCACTCCCCGTAGTGAAGTCGCCACCCTCTCCTGCTAAGCACGCAGGTCGTTGCTTCCGGTGTGTATGATTATGTGGCTTGGCGACCCGAGCTGGGCCTTATCAAGCAGCGCCATGGCAATCTGCGTTGTTGGGCACCACACCTTTCTCGTTTTGTGTCTAGGGAAAAGTTTCTTCTCCTGAACAAACTTCCCATTTGAGTCCATCAACAGGACGATCTCAGCCAGTGTTTCCTCTGGACTGGAGGGGGTAGAGTTGGGGCTGGTGGGTGTTGGAGCTGGGGTGTGGCTGGTCTGTGCCGGTGCCGCTGTCAGTGGGAGGCTGTTCTGGGGGCTGGGGGGAGGCATGCAGCAGGCAGGGCTGGGGAGGCCTGGCTGGTTGAGGTGGGCTCCTCTACTGTGTGATGGCAGGTCATAGAGTGGTGATCTAGCTGCTCCTGCAGCCTGTCCTCTGTTCTCTTTCTCTCCTGCAGCTCCTCTCTTAGTGTGGTCAGCTCCTTATTACTGCTCTGCCTGGCTTTTTGGAGCTCTCTCACCTCCTTTGTTAGATCAGCCAGCTCTCTCTTGAGTCCGTCTCTCTCTTGCTGAACCTCTTTCAGCTGTGTTGCAAGGCTGCTGCCCTGCTCTGTCCGCACCTTGGTTAGGAGCTCCTCTAAGGTGTGGATGTCTGGTTGCTGTTTGCTCACACTCTCCCTGAGCAGGTCCACCTCTCCCTCCAGTGTGGTGAACTGATCCCTCATGGCAGCCATGGTGGTGAGGAGGGCCTGAGCCTGCTCTGCACTGAGGGGGTCGCTCTCCTCCTGTGGCGTGTCCTCCACTATGGTGGGAAGAGAGGTGCTGGATGTGCCTTTTTGGGTGGGGATAGTGGGGGTGAGGGTGGTGTTGGTGGAGTTTGTCTTGTGGGAGGGCATGTCACTGGTGGTGTCCTTCTCTCTCTCTCTGCTCTCTCCTTAACGGTCTGAAAGTCTGTTTCAAACAGCCTAAGGTTACCTTGCACCATGACAGTCCCAGTCTTGTAGAGGTTGATTGTTATCATGGTGCTGTCAGGGTCATCTGTCTCTTTGACTTTCAGCTTCCACCCGTTACAGATTCCCTCTTTCTTTACGGATGGGTAGTGAGAGCAGACTGCTGAGCGCCATGCATTTGGCTGGTCAGTGAGAAAGGTGAGATTACTCACATCACCGTTTTTGTCGAGGTCTGCGAAAAGGGTTTCTGGCCTCCCCTTTAGTAGTTTCTGTTTAAAAGCTTTCCTTGTTGTGTCATTTTTGGCCTCTGGAGGGTAGAGAATGGACTCAGCGCTGAGGGGGAGTGGGGACATGGTGCCTGTGGGCTCTGGGGGGTAGAGAATGGACCCAGCGCTGAGGGGGAGTGGGGACATGGTGCCTGTGGCCTTTGGAGGGTAGAGAATGGACCCAGCGCTGAGGGGGAGTGGGGACATGGTGCCTGTGGGCCTCTGGAGGGTAGAGAATGGACTCAGTGCTGAGGGGGAGTGGGGACATGGTGCCTGTGGCCTCTGGAGGGTAGAGAATGGACTCAGCTCTGAGGGGGAGTGGGGACATGGTGCCTGTGGCCTCTGGAAGGTAGAGAATGGACTCAGCGCTGAGGGGGAGTGGGGACATGGTGCCTGTGGCCTCTGGAGGGTAGAGAATGGACTCAGCTCTGAGGGGGAGTGGGGACATGGTGCCTGTGGCCTCTGGAGTGTAGAGAATGGACTCAGTGATGAGGGGGAGTGGGGACATGGTGCCTGTGGCCTCTGGAGGGTAGAGAATGGACTCAGCTCTGAGGGGGAGTGGGGACATGGTGCCTGTGGCCTCTGGAGGGTAGAGAATGGACTCAGTGCTGAGGGGGAGTGGGGACATGGTGCCTGTGGCCTCTGGAGGGTAGAGAATGGACTCAGTGCTGAGGGGGAGTGGGGACATGGTGCCTGTGGCCTCTGGAGGGTAGAGAATGGACTCAGTGCTGAGGGGGAGTGGGGACATGGTGCCTGTGGCCTCTGGAGGGTAGAGAATGGACTCAGTGCTGAGGGGGAGTGGGGACATGGTGCCTGTGGGCTCTGGAGGGTAGAGAATGGACTCAGTGCTGAGGGGGAGTAGGGACATGGTGCCTGTGGCCTCTGGAGGGTAGAGAATGGACTCAGCGCTGAGGGGGAGGGGGGACATGGTGCCTGTGAGCCTCTGGGGGTAGAGAATGGACTCAGCGCTGAGGGGAGTGGGGACATGGTGCCTGTGGCCTCTGGAGGGTAGAGAATGGACTCAGCGCTGAGGGGGAGTGGAGACATGGTGCCTATGGCCTCTGGAGGGTAGAGAATGGACTCAGTGCTGAGGGGGAGTGGGGACATGGTGCCTGTGGGCTCTGGAGGGTAGAGAATGGACTCAGTGCTGAGGGGGAGTGGGGACATGGTGCCTGTGGCCTCTGGGGGGTAGAGAATGGACTCAGTGCTGAGGGGGAGTGGGGACATGGTGCCTGTGGGCCTCTGGAGGGTAGAGAATGGACTCAGCACTGAGGGGGAGTGGGGACATGGTGCCTGTGGGCCTCTGGAGGGTAGAGAATGGACTCAGCGCTGAGGGGGAGTGGGGACATGGTGCCTGTGGACTCTGGGGGTAGAGAATGGACTCAGTGCTGAGGGGGAGTGGGGACATGGTGCCTGTGGCCTCTGGAGGGTAGAGAATGGACTCAGCGCTGAGGGGGAGTGGGGACATGGTGCCTGTGGCCTCTGGAGGGTAGAGAATGGACTCAGCGCTGAGGGGGAGTGGGGACATGGTGCCTGTGGGCTCTGGAGGGTAGAGAATGGACTCAGTGCTGAGGGGGAGTGGGGACATGGTGCCTGTGGACTCTGGGGGGTAGAGAATGGACTCAGTGCTGAAGGGGGGGAGTGGGGACATGGTGCCTGTGGCCTCTGGAGGGTAGAGAATGGACTCAGTGCTGAGGGGAGTGGGGACATGGTGCCTGTGCCTCTGGAGGGTAGAGAATGGACTCAGCGCTGAGGGGGAGTGGGGACATGGTGCCTGTGGGCCTATGGAGGGTAGAGAATGGACTCAGCGCTGAGGGGGAGTGGGGACATGGTGCCTGTGGCCTCTGGAGGGTAGAGAATGGACTCAGCGCTGAGGGGGAGTGGGGACATGGTGCCTGTGGCCTCTGGAGGGTAGAGAATGGACTCAGTGCTGAGGGGGAGTGGGGACATGGTGCCTGTGGCCTCTGGAGGGTAGAGAATGGACTCAGTGCTGAGGGGGAGTGGGGACATGGTGCCTGTGGCCTCTGGAGGGTAGAGAATGGACTCAGCGCTGAGGGGGAGTGGGGACATGGTGCCTGTGAGCCTCTGGGGTGGGTAGAGAATGGACTCAGCGCTGAGGGGGAGTGGGGACATGGTGCCTGTGGCCTCTGGAGGGTAGAGAATGGACTCAGCGCTGAGGGGGAGTGGGGACATGGTGCCTGTGGCCTCTGGAGGGTAGAGAATGGACTCAGCGCTGAGGGGGAGTGGGGACATGGTGCCTGTGGGCCTCTGGAGGGTAGAGAATGGACTCAGCGCTGAGGGGGGGGTGGGGACATGGTGCCTGTGGCCTCTGGAGGGTAGAGAATGGACTCAGCGCTGAGGGGGAGTGGGGACATGGTGCCTGTGGGCCTCTGGAGGGTAGAGAATGGACTCAGCGCTGAGGGGGAGTGGGGACATGGTGCCTGTGGGCCTCTGGAGGGTAGAGAATGGACTCAGTGCTGAGGGGGAGTGGGGACATGGTGCCTGTGGCCTCTGGAGGGTAGAGAATGGACTCAGCTCTGAGGGGGAGTGGGGACATGGTGCCTGTGGCCTCTGGAAGGTAGAGAATGGACTCAGCGCTGAGGGGGAGTGGGGACATGGTGCCTGTGGCCTCTGGAGGGTAGAGAATGGACTCAGCTCTGAGGGGGAGTGGGGACATGGTGCCTGTGGCCTCTGGAGTGTAGAGAATGGACTCAGTGATGAGGGGGAGTAGGGACATGGTGCCTGTGGCCTCTGGAGGGTAGAGAATGGACTCAGCGCTGAGGGGGAGGGGGGACATGGTGCCTGTGAGCCTCTGGGGGGGTAGAGAATGGACTCAGCGCTGAGGGGGAGTGGGGACATGGTGCCTGTGGCCTCTGGAGGGTAGAGAATGGACTCAGCGCTGAGGGGGAGTGGAGACATGGTGCCTATGGCCTCTGGAGGGTAGAGAATGGACTCAGTGCTGAGGGGGAGTGGGGACATGGTGCCTGTGGGCTCTGGAGGGTAGAGAATGGACTCAGTGCTGAGGGGGAGTGGGGACATGGTGCCTGTGGACTCTGGGGGGTAGAGAATGGACTCAGTGCTGAGGGGGAGTGGGGACATGGTGCCTGTGGGCCTCTGGAGGGTAGAGAATGGACTCAGCGCTGAGGGGGAGTGGGGACATGGTGCCTGTGGCCTCTGGAGGGTAGAGAATGGACTCAGTGCTGAGGGGGAGTGGGGACATGGTGCCTGTGCCTCTGGAGGGTAGAGAATGGACTCAGCGCTGAGGGGGAGTGGGGACATGGTGCCTGTGGGCCTATGGAGGGTAGAGAATGGACTCAGCGCTGAGGGGGAGTGGGGACATGGTGCCTGTGGCCTCTGGAGGGTAGAGAATGGACTCAGCGCTGAGGGGAGTGGGGACATGGTGCCTGTGGCCTCTGGAGGGTAGAGAATGGACTCAGTGCTGAGGGGGAGTGGGGACATGGTGCCTGTGGCCTCTGGAGGGTAGAGAATGGACTCAGTGCTGAGGGGGAGTGGGGACATGGTGCCTGTGGCCTCTGGAGGGTAGAGAATGGACTCAGCGCTGAGGGGGAGTGGGGACATGGTGCCTGTGAGCCTCTGGGGGGTAGAGAATGGACTCAGCGCTGAGGGGGAGTGGGGACATGGTGCCTGTGGGCTCTGGAGGGTAGAGAATGGACTCAGCGCTGAGGGGGAGTGGGGACATGGTGCCTGTGGGCCTATGGAGGGTAGAGAATGGACTCAGCGCTGAGGGGGAGTGGGGACATGGTGCCTGTGGGCTCTGGAGGGTAGAGAATGGACTCAGCGCTGAGGGGGAGTGGGGACATGGTGCCTGTGGCCTCTGGAGGGTAGAGAATGGACTCAGCGCTGAGGGGGAGTGGGGACATGGTGCCTGTGGGCTCTGGAGGGTAGAGAATGGACTCAGCGCTGAGGGGGAGTGGGGACATGGTGCCTGTGGCCTCTGGAGGGTAGAGAATGGACTCAGCGCTGAGGGGGAGTGGGGACATGGTGCCTGTGGGCCTCTGGAGGGTAGAGAATGGACTCAGCGCTGAGGGGAGTGGGGACATGGTGCCTGTGGGCCTCTGGAGGGTAGAGAATGGACTCAGCGCTGAGGGGGAGTGGGGACATGGTGCCTGTGGCCTCTGGAGGGTAGAGAATGGACTCAGCGCTGAGGGGGAGTGGGGACATGGTGCCTGTGGCCTCTGGAGGGTAGAGAATGGACTCAGCGCTGAGGGGGAGTGGGGACATGGTGCCTGTGGGCCTCTGGAGGGTAGAGAATGGACTCAGCGCTGAGGGGGAGTGGGGACATGGTGCCTGTGGCCTCTGGAGGGTAGAGAATGGACTCAGCGCTGAGGGGGAGTGGGGACATGGTGCCTGTGGGCTCTGCTACTGCTGCTGCTGCTGCTCTGTTCTGCTGCACCGTTGCCATGGCAACCAGTTGTGTTTGTCTGCTGCTGTTGCTAGCTAGCTCCTGTTTAGCTCAAAAACCAGCAAAAATAGTGAAAAAACCTTCACACACAAAAACAGAAGATATGTTTAAAGTTAGAGTCCGTACTTCTTTTTGATATACTCACTCAGTTTGGTCGTTTGATGTAGTTGTATTAACTCCCCTTGCTAGGTTTGTCCTAGCTCAGTTTTCTGGCTGGCTTGCTAGCCTGCTGGCTAGGTTTTTGTTGTGTAGCTAGCTAGCGAGAGTCAAAACTTCTTAATTTGAGGCGCAAAGTTACTTTTTTTCCTATTCTGATTTAATAGAGTTGTTGTTCATCACTTCTTGCCTTGAATTCTTTTTAGATTCGAGGGTTTATCTCATTCTAAAAACTAAAAAAATCAGGAGCTCATGTTGAGCATGACCTCTCTTTCTCTCTCTCTTTCTCTCTCTCTCTTGCTTTCTCTCTCTCGGTCTCTCTGTCTCTCTCTCTCTTTCTCTCTCTCTGTCTTTCTTTCTCTCTCTCTCTCTCTCTCTCTCTCTCTCTCTCTCTCTCTCTCTCTCTCTCTCTCTCTCTCTCTCTCTCTCTCTCAATTCAATTTAAGGGCAAGTGAAGTAGATAGTAAACAAAAGTGAAAAATAGATATGGGAGTTTATCAAAATTGGATTTGTTTTTTTATTATTTGTGGGTCTGTGTAATATGTGTCTCTAATATGGTCATACATTTGGCAGGAGGTTAGGAAGTGCAGCTCAGTTTCCACCTCATTTTGTGGGCAGTGTGCACATAGCCTGTCTTCTCTTGAGAGCCAGGTCTGCCTACGGCGGCCTTTCTCAATAGCAAGGCTATGCTCACTGAGTCTGTACATAGTCAAAGCTTTCCTTAAGTTTGGGTCAGTCACAGTGGTCAGGTATTCTGCCACTGTGTACTCTCTGTTTAGGGCCAAATTGCATTCTAGTTTGCTCTGTTTTTTTGTTAATTCTTTCCAATGTGTCAAGTAATTCTCTTTTTGTTTTCTAATGATTTGGTTGGGTCTAAATGTGTTGTTGTCCTGGGGCTGTGTGGGGTCTGTTTGTGTTTGTGAACAGAGGCCCAGGACAAGCTTACTTAGGGGACTCTTCTCCAAGTTCATCTCTCTGTAGGTGATGGCTTTGTTATGGAAGGTTTGGGAATCGCTTCCTTTTAAGTGGTTATAGAATTTAACGGCTCTTTTCTGGATTTTGATAATTAGTGGGTATTGGCCTAATTCTCTCGCTCTGTTTCTGTCTCTCTCTGTCTGTCTCTCTCTCTCTCTCTCTGTGCGTGTGTAGGGTTTGACAGTGGAGAGCGAGGTGTGTATGTAGAGTGTGTGAGTTCAGGTGAGGTTAACTCCTGGCTGGTGGCTCTGAGAGAAGCTAACTCTGAGGGGTTAACCAACCGGATCAGACACCTCCGGACACAACTCATGGATACAGCCGGGAATAACGCCGGGAATGCCGCTGTGAATTCTGTCGGGAATGCAGAAACCACTGTAGTTGATGCTAAACTGGCACCATTGGAGTTCAGTATAGGTACGTTACACACACAAACAAACAAGCTCTCTCTCTCTCTCTCTCTCTCGCTCTCTCTGTCTCTCTCTCTCTCTCTCTGTCTCTGTCTCTCTCTCTCTCTCTGTCTCTCTCTCTCTCTCTCTGTCTCTCTCTCTCTCTCTCTCTCTCTCTCTCTCTCTCTCTCTCTCTCTCTCTCTCTCTCTCTCTGTCTCTCTCTCTCTCTGTCTCTCTCTCTCTCTCTCTCTCTCTGTCCCTCTCTCTCTCTCTCGCTTTCTCTGTCTCTGTCTATCTTTGTCTCTCTCTTTCTCCCTTTCTCTCTCTCTTTCTCTCTCTCTCTCTCACGTTCTCTCTCGTTCTCTCTCGTTCTCTCTCTCTCGTTCTCTCTCTCTGTCCCTCTCTCTCTCTCTGTCCCTCTCTCTCTCTCTCTCTCTCTCTCTGTCCCTCTCTCTCTCTCTCTGTCCCTCTCTCTCTCTCTCGCTTTCTCTGTCTCTGTCTATCTTTGTCTCTCTCTTTCTCCCTCTCTCTCTCTCTTTCTCTCTCTCTCTCTCTCTCTCACTTTCTCTCTCGTTCTCTCTCTCTCGTTCTCTCTCTGTCTCTCTCTCTCTCTCTCACTTTCTCTCTCATTCTCTCTCTCTTGTTCTCTCTCTTGTTCTCTCTCTCTCTCTCTCTCTCGTTCTCTCTCTCTGTCTCTCTCTCGTTCTCTCTTTCTCTCTCGTTCTCTCTCGTTCGCTTTCTCTCTCTCGTTCTCTCTCTCTCTCTCTCGTCGGAGTGCATGCTGGGAGTGAGTCGTGAAGCAGGAGTGATTGTGAGAGCGACTGGAATTATTTTCACTCTATTGGGTTTCAATATATACACTGCTCAAAAAAATAAAGGGAACACTTAAACAACACAATGTAACTCCAAGTCAATCACACTTCTGTGAAATCAAACTGTCCACTTAGGAAGCAACGCTGATTGACAATAAATGTCACATGCTGTTGTGCAAATGGAATAGACAACAGGTGGAAATTATAGGCAATTAGCAAGACACCCCCAATAAAGAAGTGGTTCTGCAGGTGGTGACCACAGACCACTTCTCAGTTCCTATGCTTCCTGGCTGATGTTTTGGTCACTTTTGAATGCTGGCGGTGCTTTCACTCTAGTGGTAGCATGAGACGGAGTCTACAACCCACACAAGTGGCTCAGGTAGTGCAGCTCATCCAGGATGGCACATCAATGCGAGCTGTGGCAAGAAGGTTTGCTGTGTCTGTCAGCGTAGTGTCCAGAGCATGGAGGCGCGCCTGTTCCCCAGACCTGAATCCAATTGAGCACATCTGGGACATCATGTCTCGCTCAATCCACCAACACCACGTTGCACCACAGACTGTCCAGGAGTTGGCGGATGCTTTAGTCCAGGTCTGGGAGGAGATCCCTCAGGAGACCATCCGCCACCTCATCAGGAGCATGCCCAGGCATTGTAGGGAGGTCATACAGGCACGTGGAGGCCACACACACTACTGAGCCTCATTTTGACTTGTTTTAAGGACATTACATCAAAGTTGGATCAGCCTGTAGTGTGGTTTTCCACTTTAATTTTGAGGGTGACTCCAAATCCAGACCTCCATGGGTTGATACATTTGATTTCCATTGATAATTTTTGTGTGATTTTGTTGTCAGCACATTCAACTATGTAAAGAAAAAAGTATTTAATAAGATTATTTCATTCATTCAGATCTAGGATGTGTTATTTTAGTGTTCCCTTTATTTTTTTGAGCAATATATATATATATATATATATATATATACGAAGATGGAGATGAGGGGACAATGGAAATGAATTGGATTGGGGTGGTTGAAATGGTGGAAGGGAGGATGAGAAGATGGCGTTGGTTGTTATCGCGTATGTCATATAGGGGGCGCACTATTATAGTTAACAATGTGATTGCCTCTGCACTGTGGCATCGGCTGTCAGTTTTAGAGCCACCATCTGGCCTTCTGGCTAAGATACAGGCCATTATTATTATATCATTGGGTTCCACAAAGTGTTTTGTATTTGTCAAAAGAGGAGGGGGGACAAGGTCTTGTGCATCTTGCTAGTAGGGCTGCTGCTTTCCGTTTTACAGAGGCCTTCTTAGGGTGTGGAGCATAATGAAGGTGTCCAGACGAATGTCAGCGGAGTCAGTGCATTGGCTGCTGGAGGAACCTCTGGTGTACGGGGCAAGACTGGATTGTACAACTGCAGCTGTTCCACATTTCTCCAAGATTCTGGTGAAGGGCAAAATCATCACCTTAAAACAGTTAATGGCCATGGCTGGGCCCACCTTTAATGGATGGAAGACGGGTGGCTGAACATTTGGGGGTGAGGTCGGAAAGGATTGTCGGACAACTGCTGGGAAGCTGCAGGAAGGCTCTGTCAGCAGAACAGCGGGGTATGCTGAATAGTCACAAGAAGAAGGTACAAGATGAAAACGTCTCATTTGCAAGACTAGGGATTACACCCAATATCCCAGAGTCAGAAAGAAAGGCGTTATTACTGGATTTGAGAGGGTTGGAAGAGGTGGGTTTGGATGAGGTGAATGGGAAAGACTTATGTAGGGGGTGTGTCAAGGTGTTGAATAAAGATACATTGAAAAATAGAAAAGACACTCCATGGAGGGTAAAATTGGGCATTGATGACAAGGTAAAGCCAGCATGGAGAGCACTGTACAAGCCACCGTTACAAAAGGGTACTGGGGATATGCAATGGAGGGTTTTGCATGGCATCATTGCAGTTAATGCTTTTGTATCTGTTATTAACTCAGATGTTGGAGATGGATGTCCTTTTTGTAATATAAGAGAAACCATTTTTCACTGTTTTTATGGAGTGTGAGAGGATAAAACCTCTTTTGGAAATTTGTTTAAAGCTGTTTTTATTTTGGGGTTTCAATATAGTAAG
>NC_059230.1:1999188-2004188 GCF_020615455.1 Coregonus clupeaformis
GCGTGTTTTGGTGAAGTTGATTGCATTGGTTTTAGAACTGGGCTTCCTCCCGGACGTGAGCCAGGTGCGCCGTTCAAAGCCCGCAGCCAAGTCGGCTCAAAACAAAAGTGATGTAATTAAGCATGTGGAGTAATGAGTAGGATTCTGTGTTTTCACATGTAAAAGTGATTGCTTTTGATAAAAAACGCATTCTCTGCCTTCCCAATGAAAACTAGTTTGAAAATTCAAGCATATTTTATGGAACATTTCTGGACGATGCACCATGCTGCCTTGTTGACAATATGCTGCCTTGTTGACAACATGACCGAGCAGCGCAGATTAGTGATGGATTTGAGAAGGGCGCTCCTCCCTCACCGCTTTTGCCCTTACAGAAGGAGGGAGGGAGGGAGGGAGGGAGGGAGGGGACAGTGCTCTGAGAGCAACACAGCAACATTAAACCATCTAGCATAGAATCACTGCTCCTGGGCAGGTAGACAGTACATAGTATCAGCTAGTTGCACTGTATGACAGAGGAGCAGAGGGGTACACTGGTGGAGACTACAGAGGGGGACACTGGTGGAGACTACAGAGGGGGACACTGGTGGAGACTACAGAGGGGGACACTGGTGGAGACTACAGAGGGGGACACTGGTGGAGACTGCAGAGGGGGACACTGGTGGAGACTGCAGAGGGGGACACTGGTGGAGACTGCAGAGGGGGACACTGGTGGAGACTGCAGAGGGGGACACTGGTGGAGACTACAGAGGGGGACACTGGTGGAGACTACAGAGGGGGACACTGGTGGAGACTACAGAGGGGGACACTGGTGGAGACTACAGAGGGGGACACTGGTGGAGACTACAGAGGGGGACACTGGTGGAGACTACAGAGGGTGCTTACGCTTACTAGACCCCCTAGTAACTGGTTCGTTTTAGGGTTTAGGAGAAATTCTTCATTAAGGCAGTCAGCTCAGCTATCAAACCGGGGATGAAGTTACAGTTATAGAGACATGCCAGCATGAGAAGGGACATGGACCAGAAACAGGCTCAGTGGACTTCTTCTCCTGTGGTAGAGTTTAGAACCCTCTTTGGTACCTGTGGGAGAGTTTAGAACCCTCTTTGGTACCTGTGATAGAGTTTAGAACCCTCTTTGGTACCTGTGGGAGAGTTTAGAACCCTCTTTGGTACCTGTGATAGAGTTTAGAACCCTCTTTGGTACCTGTGGGAGAGTTTAGAACCCTCTTTGGTACCTGTGATAGAGTTTAGAACCCTCTTTGGTACCTGTGAATGGGTTTGGAACCGTACTCCTGTTGACTGTTCAGTAACTGAGATACACCTGAGCTATGACCTGCTCAGACTGCTTCTGTTTACCCAGGGACCAGTCCTCTGCTGCAACAGGACAGGTGAGCACACACACACACACACACACACACACACACACACACACACACACACACACACACAGGTGCGTCAGTAGGTTAGTTGTGTAGTGTTCTAGTGTTGTAGTCAGAAGAGCAGTCACAACCTCTGACACCATCATTCAGTTAGTGTTGTTCCAGTCTGACACCATCATCCAGTTAGTGTTGTTCCAGCAGAACAGTCAGTTAGTGAATTAATAGATTAACACTGTTGCTTTTGATCCCCAGTATGTGTGTCTCGAGCCTGCATATGCATTAAGCCTGCGTGTGTGTGTGTGTGTGTGTGTGTGTGTGTGTGTGTGTGTGTGTGTGTGTGTGTGTGTGTGTGTGTGTGTGCATACGCGTGCGGGTGTGTATGTGTTGTGATTTCCGACCGTGCGTTGTGCTCTAGATTTGATGAGGATTAGTGTTTAATCTAAAGCCTCCTGCCCCTCCTATCCCCCCCAGTCCCCTCCTTTCCCCCCCCAGTCCCCTCCTTTCCCCCCCCAGTCCCCCTCCTTTCCCCCCCCAGTCCCCTCCTGCCCCTCCTATCCTCCCCAGTCCCCCTCCTATCCTCCCCCAGTCCCCCCTCCTATCCTCCCCAGTCCCCCCTCCTATCCTCCCCCAGTCCCCCTCCTATCCTCCCCAGTCCCCTCCTGCCCCTCCTATCCTCCCCAGTCCCCCTCCTATCCTCCCCAGTCCCCTCCTGCCCCTCCTATCCCCCCCAGTCCCCTCCTATCCCCCCCAGTCCCCTACTATCCCCCAGTCCCCTCCTATCCCCCAGTCCCCTCCTATCCCCCCCCAGTCCCCTCCTATCCCCCCAGTCCCCCTCCTATCCTCCCCAGTCCCCTCCTATCCCCCCAGTCCCCCTCCTATCCCCCCAGTCCCCCTCCTATCCTCCCCAGTCCCCCTCCTATCCCCCCAGTCCCCCTCCTATCCCCCAGTCCCCTCCCTATCCTCCCCAGTCCCCTCCTTTCCACTCTCCTGTCCCTTCCCTCCGTCTTCTGTCCCCCCCTCCCCTTCCTGACCCCGTTCCTGTCCCCCTCCCCCCTCCTGTCCCCTCCCTCCCCATCTGCTCTCACCCTGAGTGATGTTGGGTAATGTCATGTAGTGTGTGTGTGTGCCCGTGTCGTGCGTGTGTGTGTGTGTAAATTCCACCACTCCCGTGCGTGTGCTTGTATCAAGGTAATCCCCTGAGCTTTCCGATGATTATCGTCATGGCAACAGTGATTCTAATTCCATTGCTAAGAGCTTTTTGGAATATGATGACCTGGCAACATGACAGTTAGGCAACCTCAGAGTAGACAGAGGAGAGGAGTGGTAGAGGAGAGGAGAGGAGAGGAGAGGAGAGGAGAGGAGAGGAGAGGAGAGGAGAGGAGAGAGAGGAGAGGAGAGGAGAGGAGAGGAGAGGAGAGGGAGAGGAGAGGAGAGGAGAGGAGAGGAGAGGAGAGGAGAGGAGAGGAGAGGAGAGGAGAGGAGAGGAGAGGAGAGGAGAGGAGAGGGAGGAGAGGCGAAGCGAGGCGAGGAGAGGAGAGGAGTAGAAGAGAAGAGAGGAGAGGAGAGGAGAGGAGAGGAGAGTACAGGAGAGGAGAGGAGGAGAGAGGAGAGGAGAGGAGAGGAGAGGAGAGAGAGGAGGAGAGAGGAGAGGAGAGAGGAGTGGAGGTAGTGTGGGAGAGAGGAGTGGAGGAGTGGAGAGGAGAGGAGAGGAGAGGAGGAGGGGAGTGGGTGTAGAGTGGAGGAGGAGGGAGTGGAGTGGAGAGAGAGAGAGGAGAGGAGAGGAGAGGAGAGGAGAGGAGAGGAATCAAATCTCATTTTTATTTGTCACGCGCCGAATACAACAGGTGTAGACCTTACTGTGAAATGCTTACTTACAAGCCTTTAACCAACAATGCAGTTTTAAGAAAGAATACCAAAAAAATCACACACAAAAATAAACAATAAAATAATACGAAATAACAAATAACAAATAATTAAAGAGCAGCAGTAAAATAACAGTAGCGAGGCTATATACAGGGGGGTACCGGTACATAGTCAATGTGAGGGGGCACCGGTTGGTCGAGGTAATTGAGGCAATATGTACATGTGGGTAGAGTTAAATTGATTATGCATAGATAATAAACAGAGAGTAGCAGCAGCGTAAAAGAGGGGGGGAGGGGCAATGCAAATAGGCCGAGCAGTTACCATACCAGGCGGTGATGTAACCAGTCAGGATGCTCTCGATGGTGCAGCTGTAGAACTTTTTGAGGATCTGAGGACCCCATGTCAAATATTTTCAGTCTCCTGAGGGGGAATAGGCTTTGTCGTGCCCTCTTCACGACTGTCTTGGTGTGTTTGGACCATGATAGTTTGCTGGTGATGTGGACCCCAAGGAACTTGAAGCTCTCAACCTGCTCCACTACAGCCCAATCGATGAGAATGGGGGCGTGCTCGTTCCTCTTCTTTTTCCTGTAGTCCACAATCATCTCCTTTGTCTTGGTCACGTTGAGGGAGAGGTTGTTGTCCTGGGACCACACGGCCAGGTCTCTGACCTCCTCCCTATAGGCGGACTCATCGTTGTCGGTGATCAGGCCTACCACTGTTGGGTCGTCGGCAAACTTAATGATGGTGTAGGAGTCATGCCTGGCCATGCAGTCATGGGTGAACAGGGAGTACAGGAGGGGACTGAGCACGCACCCCTGAGGGGCCCCCGTGTTGAGGATCAGTGTGGCTGATGTGTTGTTACCTACCCTTACCACCTGGGGGCGGCCTGTCAGGAAGTCCAGTATCCAGTTGCAGAGGGAGGTGTTTAGTCCCAGGATCCTTAGCTTAGTGATGAGCTTTGAGGGCACTATGGTGTTGAACGCTGAGCTGTAGTCAATGAACAGCATTCTCACATAGGTGTTCCTCTTGTCCAGGTGGGAAAGGGCAGTGTGGAGTGCAATAGAGATTGCATCATCTGTGGATCTGTTGGGGCGGTATGCAAATTGGAGTGGGTCTAGGGTTTCTGGGATAATGGTGTTGTGAGCCATGACCAGCCTTTCAAAGCACTTCATGGCTACAGACGTCAGTGCTACGGGTCGGTAGTCATTTAGGCAGGTTATCTTAGTGTCCTTGGGCACAGGGACTATGGTGGTCTGCTTGAAACGTGTTGGTATTACAGACTCAGTCAGGGACATGTTGAAAATGTCAGTGAAGACACTTGCCAGTTGGTCAGCACATGCTCAGAGTACACGTCCTGGTAATCCGTCTGGCCCTGCGGCCTTGGAAATGAGTAGAGTAGAGTAGTGGAAAGTAGTGGAGAGGAGGAGAGAGGAGAGGAGAGGAGAGGAGGAGGAGAGGAGAGGAGAGGAGGAGGAGAGGAGAGGAGAGGAGGAGGAGAGGAGGAGGAGAGGAGGAGGAGAGGAGAGGAGGAGGAGAGGAGAGGAGAGGAGATTAGATTAGATTAGTGGAGAGTAGAGGAGAGGAGAGGAGAGGAGAGGAGAGGAGAGGAGATTAGATTAGATTAGATTAGTGGAGAGTAGAGTAGAGTAGAGGAGAGGAGAGGAGAGGAGAGAGAGGAGAGGAGAGGAGAGGAGATTAGATTAGTGGAGAGTAGAGGAGAGGAGAGGAGAGGAGAGGAGAGGGGGAGAGGAGAGGAGAGGAGAGT
>NC_059230.1:2006688-2009188 GCF_020615455.1 Coregonus clupeaformis
TCTATACAACTAGATTTAGTTATTTTAGATATTGTCAACAGAGTAGTAGAGCATAGCATACGAACTGTCGTGGAATATTCTAATCTGTCATTTCTTCAAACAATCATCTTTATTTAATATCGATTAATTATTGCAATAATGAAGCTGGTCGACCGCACACTCTGAAGTGTGTGTTGCCGAGAGCTTAAACTCATACAGAGAATACAGGGTCTTTTATATGGCAGACCTAAAAATGCTTAGTCATGGCTGGTTCCACCCGTCCCATGCAGATCGGGGGCATCATAAACCACCTCGGGTTCGTCGGGTAGTTATCTACACGGAGTGTTATTTTACCCCTCCAGGCTAAGTTTCCCAGATGCAAGGATGAGAACAAACAATGAAAATACTATCTGTATCTCGGTCACACACGCCACATCTTGTCTATGGAATGCAAGCTGTAGCCATCATGAATCAATCGTCAGCTCAAGCGATCTCTAGTGACCCAAACGCCCAGATTAGCTGCAGGGAGTTAGAATGGAGACCGTCCCTTTACAAAAACACAGCATCAGTAGAACAGAAATTTCTTACTATTTGTTAAGTATATAATTTCACTATTAATATCAAACAAATCAGGTAAATACGTAATTTTTCTCTCACAGGACTAGATATTATTAAGTTACAACTACTGTATATTCTACTAAGCTCGGTGACTGATTTCCCTGTAGGTTGCGTCCCAAATAGCACCCTATTCCCTATATAGTGCACTACTTTAGACCAGAGAATGGCACCCTATTCCCTATATAGTGCACTACTTTAGACCAGAGAATGGCACCCTATTCCCTATATAGTGCACTACTTTAGACCAGAGAATGGCACCCTATTCCCTATATAGTGCACTACTTTAGACCAGAGAATGGCACCCTATTCCCTATATAGTGCACTACTTTAGACCAGAGAATGGCACCCTATTCCCTATGTAGTGCACTACTTTAGACCAGAGAATGGCACCCTATTCCCATATAGTGCACTACTTTAGACCAGAGAATGGCACCCTATTCCCTATATAGTGCACTACTTTAGACCAGAGAATGGCACCCTATTCCCTATATAGTGCACTACTTTAGACCAGAGAATGGCACCCTATTCCCTATATAGTCCACTACTTTAGACCAGAGAATGGCACCCTATTCCCTATATAGTCCACTACTTTAGACCAGAGAATGGCACCCTATTCCCTATATAGTGCACTACTTTAGACCAGAGAATAGCACCCTATTCCCTATATAGTGCACTACTTTAGACCAGAGAATGGCACCCTATTCCCTATATAGTGCACTACTTTAGACCAGAGAATGGCACCCTATTCCCTATATAGTCCACTACTTTAGACCAGAGAATGGCACCCTATTCCCTATATAGTGCACTACTTTAGACCAGAGAATAGCACCCTATTCCCTATATAGTGCACTACTTTAGACCAGAGAATGGCACCCTATTCCCTATATAGTGCACTACTTTAGACCAGAGAATGGCACCCTATTCCCTATATAGTCCACTACTTTAGACCAGAGAATGGCACCCTATTCCCTATATAGTGCACTACTTTAGACCAGAGAATGGCACCCTATTCCCTATATAGTGCACTACTTTAGACCAGAGAATGGCACCCTATTCCCTATATAGTGCACTACTTTAGACCAGAGAATAGCACCCTATTCCCTATATAGTGCACTACTTTAGACCAGAGAATGGCACCCTATTCCCTATATAGTGCACTACTTTAGACCAGAGAATGGCACCCTATTCCCTATATAGTCCACTACTTTAGACCAGAGAATGGCACCCTATTCCCATATAGTGCACTACTTTAGACCAGAGAATGGCACCCTATTCTCTATATAGTGCACTACTTTAGACCAGAGAATGGCACCCTATTCCCTATATAGTGCACTACTTTAGACCAGAGAATGGCACCCTATTCCCTATATAGTGCACTACTTTAGACCAGAGAATGGCACCCTATTCCCTATATAGTGCACTACTTTAGACCAGAGAATGGCACCCTATTCCCTATATAGTGCACTACTTTAGACCAGAGAATGGAACCCTATTCCCTATATAGTGCACTACTTTAGACCAGAGAATGGCACCCTATTCCCTATATAGTGCACTACTTTAGACCAGAGAATGGCACCCTATTCCCTATATAGTGACTACTTTAGACCAGAGAATGGCACCCTATTCCCTATATAGTGCACTACTTTAGACCAGAGAATGGCACCCTATTCCCTATATAGTGCACTACTTTAGACCAGAGCCCTATGACATCCTATTTCCTATATAGTGCACTACTTTAGACCAGAGAATGGCACCCTATTCCCTATATAGTGCACTACTTTAGACCAGAGAATGGCACCCTATTCCCTATATAGTGCACTACTTTAGACCAGAGAATGGCACCCTATTCCCTATATAGTGCACTACTTTAGACCAGAGAATGGCCCCCTATTCCCTATATAGT
>NC_059230.1:2014188-2026688 GCF_020615455.1 Coregonus clupeaformis
TTTGGACACACCTACTCATTCCAGGGTTTTTCTTTAATTTTTACTATTTTCTACATTGTAGAATAATAGTGAAGACATCAAAACTATGAAATAACATATATGGAATCATGTAGTAACCAAAAAAGTGTTAAACAAATCAAAATATATTTTATATTTGAGATTCTTCAAAGTAGCCACCCTTTGCCTTGATGACAGCTTTGCACACTCTTGGCATTCTCTCAACCAGCTTCACGAGGTACCTGGAATGCATTTCAATTAACAGGTGTGCCTTCTTAAAAATTAATGTGTGGAATTTCTTTCCTTCTTAATGCGTTTGAGCCAATCAGTTGTGTTGTGACAAGGTAGGGGAGATATACAGAAGATAGCCCTATTTGGTAAAAGACCAAGTCCATATTATGGCAAGAACAGCTCAAATAAACGACAGTCCATCATTACTTTAAGACATGAAGGTCAGTGAATCCGGAAAAATTCAATAACTTTTAAAGTTTCTTCAAGTGCAGTCGCAAAAACCATCAAGCGTTATGATGAAACTGGCTCTCATGAGGACCACCACAGGAATGGAAGACCCAGAGTTACCTCCGCTGCAGAGGATAAGTTCATAAGAGTTACCAGCCTCAGAAATTGCAGCCCAAATAAATGTTTCACAGAGTTCAAGTAACAGACACATCTCAACATCAACTGTTCAGAGGAGACTGCGTGAATCAGGCCTTCATGGTTGAATTGCTTGGGCCAAGAAACACGAGCAATGGACATTAGACCAAATTTGAGATTTTTGGTTCCAACCGCCGTGTCTTTGTGAGACGCAGAGTAGGTGAACGAAAGATCTCCGCATGTGTGGTTCCCACCGTGAAGCATAGAGGAGGAGGTGTGATGGTGTGGGGGTGCTTTGCTGGTGACACTGTCAGTGATTTATTTAGAATTCAAGGCACACTTAACAAGCATGGCTACCACAGCATTCTGCGGCGATACGCCATCCCATCTGGTTTGCGCTTAGTGGGACTGTTTTTCAACAGGACAATGACCCAAAACACACCTCCAGGCTGTGTAAGGGCTATTTGACCAAGAAGGAGAGTGATGGAGTGCTGCATCAGATGACCTGGCCTCCACAATCACCCGACCTCAACCCAATTGAGATGGTTTGAGATGAGTTGGACTTTGGAGTGAAGGAAAAGCAGCCAACAAGTGCTCAGCATATGTGGGAACTCATTCAAGACTGTTGGAAAAGCATTCCAGGTGAAGCTGGTTGAGAGAATGCCAAGAGTATGCAAACTGTCATCAAGGCAAAGGGTGGCTACTTTGAAGATTCTCAAATATAAAATATATTTTGATTTGTTTAACACTTTTTTGGTTACTACATGATTCCATATGTGTTATTTCTTAGTTTTGTTGTCTTCACTATTATTCTACAATGTAAAAAGTGGTAAAAATAAAGAAAAACCCTTGAATGAGTAGGTGTGTCCAAACTGTTGACTGGTACTGTATATACAGTTGAAGTCGGAAGTTTACATACACTTAGGTTGGAGTCATTAAAACTCGTTTTTCAACCACTCCACAAATTTCTTGTTAACAAACTATAGTTTTGGCAAGTCGGTTAGGACATCTACTTTGTTCATGACAAGTAATTTTTCCAACAATTGTTTACAGACAGACTATTTCACTTTTCCAGTGGGTCAGAAGTTTACATAAGGTCACTGTGCCTTTAAACAGCTTGGAAAATTCCAGAAAATTATGTCATGGCTTTAGAAGCTTCTGATAGGCTAATTGACATCATTTGAGTCAATTGGAGGTGTACCTGTGGATGTATTTCAAGGCCTACCTTCAAACTCAGTGCGTCTTTGCTTGACATCATGGGAAAATCAAAAGAAATCAGCCAAGACCTCAGAAAAAAGATTGTAGACCTCCACAAGTCTGGTTCATCCTTGGGGACAATTTCCAAACGCCTGAAGGTACCACGTTCATCTGTACAAACAATAGTACGCAAGTGTAAACACCATGGGACCACGCAGACGTCATACCGCTCAGGAAGGAGACACGTTCTGTCTCCTAGAGATGAACGTACTTTGGTGCGAAAAGTGCAAATCAATCCCAGAACAACAGCAAAGGACCTTGTGAAGATGCTGGAGGAAACAGGTACAAAAGTATCTATATCCACAGTAAAACAAGTCCTATATCAACATAACCTGAAAGGCCGCTCAGCAAGGAAGAAGCCACTGCTCCAGAACCGCCATAAAAAAGCCAGACTATGGTTTGCAACTGCACATGGGGACAAAGATCGTACTTTTTAGAGAAATTTAGTCTGGTCTGATGAAACAAAAACAGAACTGTTTGGCCATAATGACCATCGTTATGTTTGGAGGAAAAAGGGGGCTGCTTGCAAGCCGAAGAACACCATCCCAACCGTGAAGCACGGGGGTGGCAGCATCATGCTGTGGGGGTGCTTTGCTGCAGGAGGGACTGGTGCACTTCACAAAATAGATGGCATCATGAGGAAGGAAAATTATGTGGATATATTGAAGCAACATCTCAAGACATCAGTCAGGAAGTTAAAACTTGGTCGCAAATGGGTCTTCCAAATGGACAATGACCCCAAGCATACTTCCAAAGTTGTGGCAAAATGGCTTAAGGACAACAAAGTCAAGGTATTGGAGTGGCCATCACAAAGCCCTGACCTCAATCCTATAGAAAATGTGTGGGCAGAACTGAAAAAGCGTGTGCGAGCAAGGAAGCCTACAAACCTGACTCAGTTACATGGGGCGGCAGGTAGCTTAGTGGTTAAGAGCGTTGTGCCAGTAACCGAAAGGTCGCTGGTTCTAATCCCCGAGCCGACTAGGTGAAAAATCTGTTGACGTGCCCTTGAGCAAGTCACTTAACCCTAATTGCTCTGCTAAATGACTAAAATGTAAATGTTACACCAGCTCTGTCAGGAGGAATGGGCCAAAATGTGGGAAGCTTGTGGAAGGCTACCCGACACGTTTGATACAAATACTAATTGAGTGTATGTAAACTTCTGACCCACTGGGAATGTGATGAAAGAAATAAAAGCTTAAATAAATCATTCTCTCTACTATTATTCTGACATTTCATATTCTTAAAATAAAGTGGTGATCCTAACTGACCTAAGACAGGGAATCTTTACGAGGATTAAATGTCAGGAATTGTGAAAAACTGAGTTTAAATGTATTTGGCTAAGGTGTATGTAAACTTCCGACTTCAACTGTATATATATACTGCTCAAAAAAATAAAGGGAACACTTAAACAACACAATGTAACTCCAAGTCAATCACACTTCTGTGAAATCAAACTGTCCACTTAGGAAGCGACACTGATTGACAATACATTTCACATGCTGTTGTGCAAATGGAATAGACAACAGGTGGAAATTATAGGCAATTAGCAAGACACCCCCAATAAAGAAGTGGTTCTGCAGGTGGTGACCACAGACCACTTCTCAGTTCCTATGCTTCCTGGCTGATGTTTTGGTCACTTTTGAATGCTGGCGGTGCTTTCACTCTAGTGGTAGCATGAGACGGAGTCTACAACCCACACAAGTGGCTCAGGTATTGCAGCTCATCCAGGATGGCACATCAATGCGAGCTGTGGCAAGAAGGTTTGCTGTGTCTGTCAGCGTAGTGTCCAGAGCATGGAGGCGCTACCAGGAGACAGGCCAGTACATCAGGAGACGTGGAGGAGGCCGTAGGAGGGCAACAACCCAGCAGCAGGACTGCTACCTCCGCCTTTGTGCAAGGAGGAGCAGGAGGGAGCACTGCCAGAGCCCTGCAAAATGACCTCCAGCAGGCCACAAATGTGCATGTGTCTGCTCAAACGGTCAGAAACAGACTCCATGAGGGTGGTATGAGGGCCCGACGTCCATAGGTGGGGGTTCTGCTTACAGCCCAACACCGTGCAGGATGTTTGGCATTTGCCAGAGAACACCAAGATTGGCAAATTCGCCACTGGCGCCCTGTGCTCTTCACAGATGAAAGCAGGTTCACACTGAGCACATGTGACAGACGTGACAGAGTTTGGAGACGCCGTGGAGAATGTTCTGCTGCCTGCAACATCCTCCAGCATGACCGGCTTGGCGGTCGGTCAGTCATGGTGTGGGGTGGCATTTCTTTGGGGGGCCGCACAGCCCTCCATGTGCGCGCCAGAGGTAGCCTGACTGCCATTAGGTACAGAGATGAGATCCTCAGACCCCTTGTGAGACCATATGCTGGTGCGGTTGGCCCTGGGTTCCTCCTAATGCAAGACAATGCTAGACCTCATGTGGCTGGAGTGTGTCAGCAGTTCCTGCAAGAGGAAGGCATTGATGCTATGGACTGGCCCGCCCGTTCCCCAGACCTGAATCCAATTGAGCACATCTGGGACATCATGTCTCACTCCATCCACCAACGCCACATTGCACCACAGACTGCCCAGGAGTTGGCGGATGCTTTAGTCCATGTCTGGGAGGAGATCCCTCAGGAAACCATCCGCCACCTCATCAGGAGCATGCCCAGGCGTTGTAGGGAGGTCATACAGGCACGTGGAGGCCACACACACTACTGAGCCTCATTTTGACTTGTTTTAAGGACATTACATCAAAGTTGGATCAGCCTGTAGTGTGGTTTTCCACTTTAATTTTGAGGGTGACTCCAAATCCAGACCTCCATGGGTTGATACATTTGATTTCCATTGATAATTTTTGTGTGATTTTTATTGTCAGCACATTCAACTATGTAAAGAAAAAAGTATTTAATAAGATTATTTCATTCATTCAGATCTAGGATGTGTTGTTTAAGTGTTCCCTTTATTTTTTTGAGCAGTGTATATACTATATATATATATATATATATATATATATAAATAGAAGATGATTAAAAGTTGGAACAATTCTTCAACCAATGAGGTTTTGATGAGCTAGTTAACTCTGCTAATAATAAAGTTAGCTAGCTTGCCAAGGATGACAAAATGGTCAAACAAGCAACATTATCCACATTGTCAAAGTTTTACACGTGTGTTTGTGTTGTGTGCCTCTTCCTGTGTGTGTGTGTGTGTTGTGTGCCTCTTCCTGTGTGTGTCTGTGTGTGTGTGTGTGTGTTGTGTGCCTCTTCCTGTGTCTGTGTGTGTGTTGTGTGTGTGTGTGTGTGTTGTGTGCCTCTTCCTGTGTGTGTGTGTGTGTGTGTTGTGTGCCTCTTCCTGTGTGTGTCTGTGTGTGTGTGTGTGTGTTGTGTGCCTCTTCCTGTGTCTGTGTGTGTGTGTGTGTGTGTGTGTGTGTGTGTTGTGTGCCTCTTCCTGTGTGTGTGTGTGTGTGTGTGTGTGTGTGTTGTGTGTGTGTGTGTATGTGTTGTGTGCCTCTTCCTGTGTTTGTGTTTTGTGTGTGTGTGTGTGTGTGTGTTGTGTGCCTCTTCCTGTGTGTGTGTGTGTGTGTGTTGTGTGCCTCTTCCTGTGTGTGTGTGTGTGTGTTGTGTGTGTCCTCTCCCCAGTCTTCAGGAGCCCAGTGTGTAAGGTCTACAGGTTCCAGACGGAGTCCAGCAGGTGGATGCTGGTGAGGGAACAGATGAGTGAAAGCTCTCTGTCCACCAGTCTGCCCAAACAGCTTCTGTCCTGCTACATACAGGAGGACATGAGGAGGTGAGACTGGCTCGCCATCATGGCTCAAACTGGCTCCAGTTGCACAGTTACAGCTGAAAATGCAAAGGGATGTCCATTATGGCTCAAACACTAACTCAGTGATACTGTTATTGCTCATTCATAGAGCCAAGCATTTTGGTTCATACATGCCCCAGTGGCACTTTTACAGTTGAAAACATGCATAGAGGCCATTGGTTTTAGCCAGTGCTATAGACATATTAACTTGTCTTTTGAGAGACATGATCAACATTAAGTGAAAATGAAACCTTGTGATAAAGTTTAGTGTTTTCCAGGAACTGAGACCATCTTAGGAGTCTCTTTTTGCTTTCATATCAACTATTTTAAGGAGTTTTCTTTTGACAACATCAAGAGAGAAGTAAAAAAGAAACTTCCATCTCTCTCTCTCGCTATCGCTCTCTCTGTCTCTCTCTCTGTCTCTCTCTCTGTCTCTCTCTCTGTCTCTCTCTCTCTCTCTCTCTCTCTCTGTCTCTCTCTCTCTCTCTGTCTGTCTCTCTCTCTCTCTCTCTCTGTCTCTCTCTGTCTCTCTCTCTGTGTCTCTCTCTCTCTCTCTGTCTCTCTCTGTGTCTCTCTCTCTCCCCCTCTCTCCTTCTCTCTCCTCCTCTCTCTCTCCCTCTCCCCCCTCTCTCTCTCTCTCTCTCTCTGTCTCTCTCTGTCTCTCTCTCCTTCTGTCTCTCTCTCCCCCCTCTCTCTCCCCTAACCCCCTCTCTCTCTCTCTCTCTCTCTCTCTCTTCAGGGTCCAGGAGCTTTGTGACCTATGCGATCTTTCACCCCACTGGGAGGGGCTAAGGAGTGATGTCATCACCCACTACAGTCAGCTGATCAGCACCTACCAGGAAACACTGACAGAATTTAACAAACTGACTGGTGAGGAAAGAAAGATGGCTACTTGTGTATGGAAAGTAATGTAGATGCTCTTTGGTTTGGGGCAGGGGTACTCAAGTACTATTTGAGAAGGTGCGTTCACGCAAATTTCCTAGGTGGCAAAGGTTCGGATGGATATTGTATTTTATCAGCGTAGTAACAAACCCCCCACCTAGCAACACGTGTGATCCCAAACTGTTCACACCTCTCTTGTTGGCGGAGATACATTTAGGATTTAAAGCTCATTCTGCAATTCTACACATTTTGCCTTATGTATTTGTATTTATTATGGATCCCCATTAGTTCCTGCCAAGGCAGCAGCTACTCTTCCTGGGGTTTATTATGGATCCCCATTAGTTCCTGCCAAGGCAGCAGCTACTCTTCCTGGGGTTTATTATGGATCCCCATTAGTTCCTGCCAAGGCAGCAGCTACTCTTCCTGGGGTTTATTATGGATCCCCATTAGTTCCTGCCAAGGCAGCAGCTACTCTTCCTGGGGTTTATTATGGATCCCCATTAGTTCCTGCCAAGGCAGCAGCTACTCTTCCTGGGGTTTATTATGGATCCCCATTAGTTCCTGCCAAGGCAGCAGCTACTCTTCCTGGGGTCCAAACATATTAAAGCACTTACATTACATATAAAACAAAATATAAAACAGTACATCATATAACAGTATCACAACACTACCTATCTACAATACAAAATGTTTAATACCACCATACAACAATATCCCAATGTGTGCAGTATGCATCTGTCTATACCCTTGTGTGTGTCTCTTCACAGTCCCCGTTGTTCCATAAGGTGTATTTTTGCCTGTTTTTTAAATCTAATTTTACTACTTGCATCAGTTACCTGATGTGGAATAGAGTTCCATGTAGTCATGGCTCTATGTAGTACTGTGCGCCTCCCATAGTCTGTTCTGGACTTGGGGACTGTGAATAGCCCTCTGGTGGTATGTCTTGTGGGGTATGCGTGGGTGTCCGAGCTGTGTGCCAGTAGTTTAAACAGACAGCTCAGTACATTCAGCTCGTCAACACCTCTTACAAAAACAAGCAGTGATGAAGTCAATCTCTCTTCCACTCTGAGCCAGGAGAGACTGACATGCATGTCATTCATGATTTTAAAGTGTTTTAATGTTAGATCTAGATTACTTTCAGACTAACCGTAAGCTTCCAAACATGTCCTTCATCTCTGTCTCAACCTTAAATCTCCTTTAGACCAGGTTAACTAGTGTGTACTTTTTAGCCAGTAGCTGTGAAAGTAGCGCCCATGAGCCAAAAGTGGTCCTCGAAAATTGCATACAACGGTGTTTCTCAACCCTGGTCCTCCAGTACTCCCAACAGTGTTTCCCAACCCTGGTGGCGCAGTGGTCTAAGGCACTGCATCGCAGTGCTAGCTGTGCCACTAGAGATCCTGGTTCGAATCCAGGCTCTGTCATAGCTGGCCGCGACCGGGAGACCCATGGGGCGGCGCACAATTGGCCCAGCGTCGTCCAGGGTAGGGGAGGGAATGGCCGGCAGGGATGTAGCTCAGTTGGTAGAGCATGGCGTTTGCAACGCCAGGGTTGTGGGTTCGATTCCCACGGGGGGCCAGTATGAAAAATAAAAAAATAATGTATGCACTCACTAACTGTAAGTCGTTCTGGATAAGAGCGTCTGCTAAATGACAAATTTTTTTTTTTTTTTTTTAATGGTTCTCCAGAACCCCCATCAGTGTTTCCCAACCCTGGTTCTCCAGAACCCTTAACAGTGTTTCCCAACCCTGGTCATCCAGTACTCCCAACAGTGTTTCCCAACCCTTGTCCTCCTGTACCCCCAACAGTACACATTCTTATTAAAACCCTGGACAAACACACCCATATTTGTAGATACGTGCGCCACGTCACTGCTCTCTCTCGCTCTCTGCTGTGTGTGTGCATCTTGCTAGCTGTCACTCAAATGGCGAGGGGCTGAAGCTCACTGGCTAGAACTCAAATCGCTAGGGGGCTGGCCCAGGTGTGGGAACATGTAGGGAAAGTGGTGTGGCACAGCTTCAAGAAAACAGTTGCTCTCAAACTAGGGATTTGGTGTAATTGAGGTAAGGAAGTTGTTCTGCATGTATGAACTACACATGGACACATCCATCCCAAAGCGGGAGGTTTACAAAATACTCTCTTAGTCGCCAAAGTAACAAAGTCTTTAACTTGGTTCATTCATTTTCATCCTTTTATGCTTTTATTGATTAATTTGTACTATATTTTCTGTTTTAGGCTCGTCCTGTTCCTTTAAGGCCAGCTGTAGTAAGAGAGACAGATATCTAGAGTTTATACCTGTCAACCTACACACACAGAGGATGCAGGTCACCTGCTCACAGAGAACAGGTACAGTGTGTGTGTGTTTGTGTCCTACTCTGTGGAAGTGTATTGAACCTAAATTCACCTTCTCTCTCTCCCTCATTTTTTTTCTCTCTCTCCCCCTCATCCTCTCTCGCTCTCTCTCCCTCTCCCTCCCCCACACCTCCCCCCCTCTCTCTCTCCCTCCCCCCTCCCTTACCTCTCTCTCTTACCTCTCTCTCCCCTCCCTCACCCCTCTCTCCCCCTCCCTCACCCCTCTCTCTCCCCCCTCACCCTCTCCCTCTCCCTCCACCCCCTCTCTCCCTCTCCCTCCCTCCCACCACCCTCTCTCCCCCTCCTCCTCTTCCCCCTCCCTCCCCCTCTCTCCCCTCCCTCCCCCCTCTCCCCCTCCCTCCCCCCTCTCTCCCCTCCCTCCCCCCACCACCGCTCTCCCCCTCCCCCACCACCTCTCTCCCTCTTCCTCCCCCCACCCTCCTCTCTCCCCTCCCTCCCCCCTCTCTCCCTCCTCCCCCCACCACGCTCTCCCCTCCCTCCCCCCACCACCGCTCTCCCCTCCTTCCCCCACCACCGCTCTCCCCCTCCCTCCCCCCACCACCCTCTCTCCCTCTTCCTCCCCCACCCTCCCCCCTTACCACCCCTCTCCCCCTCCTCCCCCACCACCCTCTCTCTCTCCCTCCCTCCCCCCTCTCTCCCCTCCCTCCACCCCCTACCACCCCCTCTCCCCCTCCCTCCCCCTCCCTCTCCCCCTCTCCTCCCCCCTACCACCCCCTATCCCCCTCCCCCTACCACCCCTCTCCCCCTCCCCCACCTCCCTCCCCCTCCCTCCCCCCTCTCTCCTCAACAGTATGGTATGATGTGATAACAGTAGGAGCACCAGCGGATCACTACCAGGGGTTTAAACACGGTGGGCTACAGAGGCTGCTCAACAAACCAGACACCGACAAGAAGAGGTGTGATCTAGACCTATATGATTAAGCAGCATATTCTCCCCAGCCAGTGGAGCTGATTTAATACCCTGGTTCATTTAAGATACATCCTATAGATCAGGGATGGGCAACTTTAATGTGGCTGAACTCTCTCTCTCTCTCTCTCTCTCTCTCTCTCTCTCTCTCTCTCTCTCTCTCTCTCTCTCCTTCCATCTCTCTCTCTCTCTCTCTCTCTGTCTCTCTATCTGTCTCTCTCTCTCTCTCTCTCTCTCTCTCTCTTTTTCCTTCCTCTCTCTCTCTCTCTCTGTCTCTCTATCTGTCTCTCTCTCTCTCTCTCTCTCTCTCTCTCTCTCTCTCTCTCTCTCTCTCTCTCTCTCTCCAGTGTTAGTTCAGCATATTGTTGTATCTCCTACTCACCAGAGGAGAGCTCCAGAGCCAGGGAGGTACTGAGTAGTGTCTCCCAGCTCCAGCCTCTCATCTCTGGGCTAACGGAGGAGCTACTGCAGGCCGCTCTGGAAGTCAACTCCCAAAGACTACATGACATACTGCACAGCCTGACACACAGGGTGAGACACACGTTCCCCTGTACAGACGGGAAAGATGCCTATGTAACTGTATTTCAATGTAGGCCTTATGTCACTCCTGTGTCACCCCTATGCAGACTGAACAGTTTGTTCATGCTCTGAAAGATGAGCTGGTAAAGAACGCCCAATTGGCTCTCCACACGGCAAGGCCCGCCTACCACCTCGGCAACGGACACGCCCACGTAACCCATGGCAATGGGACGGGTCCCAGGCCCTCCTCGGCCAATCAGGACGGGTTACGGACGTCGATACGGCAACAGGACTCCATCCCCCAACACACAGAGTATGACGAGGAAGAGTGGGTGAGCGAGAGAGAGAGATTTGCTGACTGCTCTCTACAGTATAGGGCTGAGCTAACGTTTTGTGTGTGTGTGTGTTGGACAGGGTCTGGGCTAACGTTTTGTGTCTGTGTGTGTGTGTGTGTGTTGGACAGGGTGTGGGCTAACGTTTTGTGTCTGTGTGTGTGTGTGTGTTGGACAGGGTGTGGGCTAACGTTTTGTGTGTGTGTGTGTGTGTGTTGGACAGGGTGTGGGCTAACGTTTTGTGTGTGTGTGTGTGTGTGTGTGTGTTGGACAGGGTGTGGGCTAACGTTTTGTGTGTGTGTGTGTGTGTTGGACAGGGTGTGTGGGCTAACGTTTTGTGTGTGTGTGTGTTGGACAGGGTGTGGGCTAACGTTTTGTGTCTGTGTGTGTGTGTGTGTGTGTTGGACAGGGTGTGGGCTAACGTTTTGTGTCTGTGTGTGTGTGTGTGTGTGTGTTGGACAGGGTGTGGGCTAACGTTTTGTGTCTGTGTGTGTGTGTGTGTGTGTGTTGGACAGGGTGTGGGCTAACGTTTTGTGTCTGTGTGTGTGTGTGTGTGTGTGTGTGTGTGTGTGTGTGTGTGTGTGTGTGTGGACAGGGTGTGGGTAGGGGCTGTGGCGGTCATAACATTTGGTCAGCTGGTGATTGTCAAGCAAATAACTGCCGGTCTCACGGTAATTGACCGTTAATTAACATAAACACATTTAGCATCTCCTGGCTTCCATGCATAGCCTACAAGCCACTGATGCAGACCTTTGGAACATCTACATGTTAAAAAGTCTAATAAATCCATGTAATATAGCTTACACCATCACAATAAATCCATTATTTATTTAAGGCAGGTCTAAAGAAACATGATATGAAGAAAATGTAGTCTATTTCAGAAGAACAGAATAGCATACTCTGAGTTGTCCTGATGTTAGGTCCTGATCTGGCTATGCCATGTGGCTGTGGGCTACACTAGTTCATTTAGCAGACAAGATTAGCTCAGAATTCCATGGCATTATTTTATATTATTTTCTAGAATGAAGAATACAATTGAACAAAGCTGAATAAAATAGAAAGGATATTTTCTCCAAAAAGGATTTGAGGGAGTGAGCGCACATGCGGCTATTCTGTGTTGAGCGGTTAACAAAGAAACAGGTACTCCTATATGCTTCATTTAGAGTTATTAATGCAACTTTAGTTGTGATACAAACGTTGGGCTATATGTTTTGATGTTTAATACATTCTAAGGCTGCATGATGCAACTCTAATGATGATTTTTTAAAAAGTCACATGAAAGGCATGAGCTCAGCTTTGTTTTTTTGCGCAGGCTGTACACACTTCATCAGTCTCCCTTTCACAATTTTGACGAGCACTTGATGATGCCTCGAATTTCCCGGCGGCACCCCCATTTTATGGCCATAATGCCCCCTAAAAAAAATCGATGTATTTTGCGGCCAGTGGCCATTTTGTGCCGAATATACACAAGCTGAATATAATAATGATAATTCCCTTCTCCCCGGATGCGTCCTCCGAAGCACCTCTCTTATTAGCAATGGCCGTCACATGATCGGGGTCCTTCTCACAGGCTACAAGTGAAGACAGACACATCGGGGACGCAACTGCATCCGTCCTTATCGAATTCCGAGGCGTATATTCAAGATATTGGAAGAACTGTCCACAATTTACTTTTCGTCAGCCAACAAGATGAGTCGGCCTAACGAACAGCAAAAGCACTAGCCTATGTCAATCTACTATCCCCCATAGTACAAACGTCGACCTATTCTATTGTGTGAGAAATAAAAAATTATGGGACAGTTGTGGAATGCGATACATCCCAAATTAATACAACCACTAGCGTAAAAAAAAACGTTTAAAA